>NW_021940541.1:6548167-6715494 GCF_001715985.3 Manacus vitellinus
TGCCATGGATAACACAGGGAAACCCATGGGCAGTGCCATGGATAACACAGGGAACCCCATGGGCAGTGCCATGGATAACACAGGGAAAGCCATGGGCAGTGCCATGGATAACACAGGAAAGCCATGGGCAGTGCCATGGATAACCCAGGGAACCCCCTGGGCAGTGCTTTACAAAGCCAGTGATGCCCAGTCTCAGTGAGTTTCTGCAGGAAGCACTGTGAGCACCCCTGGGCTCCTCAGCTCCTCCTCCTCTCCTGCCTTTCCTGGAGTCCTCCCACCCCTCTCTGCCACGTCCTTTGAGACCCCTGGGAATTCTGGCATTGCAGTGCCCTTTCTGCAGCACTGCTGGGACAGGCACATGCAGATCACATGCAGTGCATGTGTCTGATGTGTAAAACATTTGCAGAGATGCTGAGGACACCCCCACCACCAAGGTACATATTGGGTAGCAAAATGGTGTGGTGTGATGATGTGGTGGCACTCCATAACTGTAAAATAAAAAAGTGAGATAGATGTATCTTTCTACTGCCCAATGCACAGCCAGTATTGATGACATTGGCTGTATAAATAAAGTTAATTCTGCCTCTTGTTTTCCCTAACCACCTCTTGACCTAAAAAAACAGCAGACCTCACACCTTAGTGTTTTAAAAATTGAACATTTATTTTAGAAGCCTTGTTTAAATCCACTCCCAAGTCCCTAAAGCCAGCTAAACTCAGTGGAAGGAATAAGACAATGTGTTACAATTTCTTACATGTTTTTCCAAAAACAATCACTGGGGCTTTTTCTCAGGCCTCACCACACAATGTGGGCACTTCTCTGTCACCTCATGGGCTGAGAAAAGGAAATGCTTTAAAACTGTGAAGCAGAGCAAAAAGGTTAATAATTCTTTTGAGTCAGTAATTCCTTTAAGATACGGCCAGATTTGGTAGCTAAAGAGGTGTTGTTAAGGAGGGAATCCTGTTCCAGCTGTAAATACCCTGTTTCCATCTTCCTCCCAGAACAAGACACTGGGAGCAGCAACCTGGGACACAGCAGATCTCAACCCCCACCCCATTTTTGTGTTAGCACCCTTCAGGAGGGCAGGAAGACGTGACTGCTGGTCTTTTTGTTGCCATCAGTCCTCCCTCGCTTACAGGATTTCTTTCCATCTTTGTCACTATTTACAGATGTTAAACAAAAATATTTCCTTTTTTTTTTTTTAACGATTCATCAATTTTTCCTTGCCACTGAAAGCAAGTAATCTTTCTATAAACAGGACATGGGCCATAACTCATTAAATTCCAGTTCCACTCACCTTTTTAAAGCTGCACATAGGATTTGGATTGTGGGAATTGAATTAGTGGTGTTCTCCAACTAGAGAATTATGTTGTATTAAATTCCTTTACTTTCTTCACTGAGCTAATGAAAAGGCCACCTTTTTTTTTCAAAGGTAACTAGTTAGCCAATTGCTCTAAAGATGCAGATGGAAGCATACAACTCTCACCAGACAAGTATTTACATAAACCCTAAATCCTTCAAAATCCTATTTTCAAAATAAAGCAGCCGGTCTATTGACTGCTGTTTAAAAATTAGTCAGTATGCTTCTGCCTTTAGCCAACTTTAGAAAATCTGAGCCACTACTTTTACACTCGAAAAACAGGCTACAATAACCTGTTACTGGGCCTTCATATAAATGGTTTCCTACTTTTAACTGAATGTAACATCCTATTGCCTCTTCTGCGTGGTACTACAAATTTATTAGACTCTGCATCCAGTTTCCTCATCTTGTATTATGTTGCCAAGTAGGAGACAAAATGTCTAGTAATTAAGGCTGCTTTTAAAGTTTAAGATGGCCTTTTAAAAGGCCAAGATTGAAATGGAAGATTGAAGACAAAAATATCTTTTAAGAAAATGATTAAAAGAAAAAAAAAGGTTTATTTTAGACTTGGCCTGAATATTGGATTACAATGGATTTAAAATATTCGGCAAGGCAATAATAGCTAGGAAACAAATATCTGGCAAATTAGGCACTGCAATCCATAGCAGGGAGCTTCATCACCCTTAGAAATAAGTTTTGTATGCACATTGATTTTATTTTGGTCCTGAACCAGCCAGCTGGATGTAAGACTAATGCCTTTCAGAAATATATATTGTCATAGGAAAATCAGTTTAATGGTTTGTGCTCTCTGAGTGTGGATGAACAAGCAGCAAATTTCACTAAAAAGTTAAATTAAAAAAAGACTGACCAAACAACAAACAACCCTGCACTGTTAGTGCATCCTGGGAGGGACACAGTAAGGTCAGGCCAACCTCCTGCCTTTGGCCATTCCTAGTTGTGCTAAATCCTGCTCAGCCCCTGATGCCACGGGCTGGGGGTGGGCCCTTCCCTGCAGAAGGTGCAGATGTTCTGCCTACAGGGTGCTGTGCTCAGTTAGGCCAGGCTTTAGGAGTCCTAATTCAGGTATCTCATGATGCCTCTTCTGGCAGCCTGAAAAGAACCTGCTTAGGCATTTCCAAGCACTATGGCTCAAAGTAAAACATGGATTCTGTGTTGTTAAAACACTGAATTGTTTCATTTTCGCTGGAAGACTGAAACCCAACTCCTTTATTTCCAACAAACTATTTTAGAGGGGAAAAAATAATAACGTATCAGTAAAGCTCTAACATGTGGAAAAAGTGTAGTGAATATACATGGAACATTCATGTCTTATGAACTTGAGCACACATGTGTAGCTAAACACGGGCCCGAGTTTTGATGCTGGAGCTCTTGCAGCAGACCCTGCTCTCCCCAGCATCCACACAAACATGAGCCTGCTCTCCCCAACATCCACACAAACCTGGGCAGCTCCCCAGACCCTGCTCTCCCCAGCATCCACACAAACATGAGCCTGCTCTCCCCAGCATCCACACAAACATGAGCCTGCTCTCCCCAACATCCACACAAACCTGGGCAGCTCCCCAGACCCTGCTCTCCCCAACATCCACACAAACATGTGCAGGGTCCCCAGACCCTGTTCTCCCCAGCATCCACACAAACATGTGCAGGCTCCCCAGACCCTGCTCTCCCCAACATTCACACAAACGTGCAGGGTCCCCAGACTCTCCCCAACATCCACACAAACATGTGCAGGCTCCCCAGACCCTGCTCTCCCCAGCATCCACACAAACATGTGCTCCTCCACGCATGGCTGGGCCCACTGGCGTCAAAGACACTACTCATGGGAGTAAAGTTACTCATGCATTTAAGTGCTTACTGGATCCGAGCCAAAATCTTAATCTTTTCCATTTAATACCCTTTTCCTAAACTGATAACAGTCTCCAAGTTTTCGGTATCATGTGCAGCAGTTTAAATAATGTAGAACCAAAGGGAAAAAAAGTGAAATGACAGTATTGTAATTTAAGGAGTATCGTGAGATAAACAGCATAGCACAGGCACAGTTTTAATAGCAGGCAGTAGTTATCTGCAGGGCAGCTGTATGTTACTGCTCTGAAGGCAACTCATGTCTCTCAAGGTCTGAAAAAGCCAAGCAGGGAGGAGGGGCAGCTCCAAAAAGGCAGGTACAAAACACCTTGAAAAGCCAAACGTTACAGGGCACATTTTATCTGAATGACAGGGCTTGAACAAAACTTGTGCTGCTCTTGAAACTCGGTACAATAGGGAAAAACATTAACAGAAAGTGTACAGAACTTTGGTAACAAATCTATAAATATGATTTTGACTGCTGAGGGTTTTGTAATTATTTTGATTTTCCATCAGCACTGATTTTCCAACCTCTTCTAGTTCTTGTACTACTCTTCTTATGATCTTACCTTACCTTTTCTTGTAGATGAGCTCTGAATGACCCTGCTGACTTCCATTAGAGGTGTTTCATTCTTTTTTCCATTAGGTCCCAAAAAGGATATTACATGTGCAAGATGATATTCCATTGCATGGAAGGTGTTTGGTTGGGTGTCATTATTTATGTAAACACTGTTCCCATGCACGTTAGAGCAGACGAAGAGTACAGTAGGTTTATATGGGTTTTATTTTGTCTTGACTTCACCAGACAAGATGTGGAAGAGCTGCTCTCTGTGGTGTGAGTAAGACTTGGTTAGGAGCTGAAAAGCTTCCCAGTCCTTCAGGAGTGGGAGTGTTTATAACCCCATCTTGCAGCTTTCAAGGATCTCACAGTCACACCTGGCTGTTTCCACAAACAAAGACCATGAATTTCACTAGATATTTTCTTTGAGAGGAATCTAGGCAAGGACAGATTTGATGGGCTCAGAGAAATCTCTCTGTAGTAACAGAGATGGAGTTTCATAAGGACTCATGGCTCTTTGCCCAGAAATGTTTCACTGATGTAGCCCAGGCTGGGACTTTTCTCAAAGGAAAAAGAGCAGGAGCAAGCAGAGGGGGAGGAGATAGAGAAGAAAAGGGGGGGTGGGGAAATCTAGTCCTCTTTGAATTTTTTCTTGAGAATCAAGTTGGTTGTCTGTGGGTTTTACTCAAGGAGGAAAGGGGGAAAGTAAGAAATGAAAGTAAGATGCTGGCTGAAATCATAATAACAGTTTTGAAATTTTAGAATCATTATTGATCTGCATTAACAGTAATGCTACATCTTTGGGTGGAAAGAACTCGAGTAGGTATATTTTGAACATGTGTGAGTTGTACGAAAATATTGAGATCTCTAAAACAAAATATTGATATCTCGCCTGTTAAAAATACATTTGTTATTGTGCTGCGGAGTTTTCAAGCAGATTAGCTGACTAATTCTTGCACAGTCCCATCCTAAAGCATCATAGCAGAGCATATGTGTGTGAGCTGCTTCTCTCTGAACAAAAACAAAGCTAGTGAAGTCTGGGGATAGTGCAAGTACCTATGTGAGGAAAAATATGGTTAAAAAGAGACCATGGAGATGAGAATTTCCACAATCATGGAGAAAGGAATGGGTGAACACCCCAGCAGAATAGGTGTGGTGGAAATAGTCTCTGGAGGTAAATTCTAACAATGTGCCCTGTTACTGCACAAGCCAAAGTGGATTTAAGTCAGCAATATCTCTACTAGATTTGGTATCAGACCTGTCTGTGCAAGGGAAAAGAGTGCAAAGATCCTATGATATCCCAAAGGTGCTAGAAAAGGGAGACAATTGGTATAAATATGGGAATTCAACACCAGAAGTAAAACACTGACCTAATCAGTGAAATGAGCATCCAAATCAGTCTACATGCTAAAGCTTTAAGGGTCTGGCATATCAAACAGAGCATGAATATCTTCAGGAATATGCCAAAAGCTAATTGGTTTAAGAAATCTGGCTGTATACAGAGACCATTACTCATAGATATCACGTTTTTCTGCTGCACAAAATATCTTCAGTGCTCATGGTGTCTGCTCAAGGAAAAGTTTATTTTCATTCAGTCTTTTCTTTCCCCCTGACCTCAAAGGACTAATTAACAAAGTATTAGCATGTTTCTAAAATATGACTGAATTCATCTTCTTAAGAAAGTGTACTGAAGAATGTAGCCTATTATTAGAAATGACAGGATGTATATAGGGCCATATGTTTTCAAAGGGTTTTCTGTCAGTGTTAATCAAAACGTTGGAGAACTTATGAACGTACTGAGCAGCACGTCAACCATATGGATAATATCTTCCCTTTAATAGTGAGAATTTGAATTAATAATAAACACTAGAGAATAACCTAAAATGAGACAGAAAAAATAATATTAAGGCCAGAGAAGGCATAATACCACATCAGCCTGAAGACTCCTGGGTATTTTAAAAAAAATTCTATTGTACGTTAAATCTTGGTCATGGAACTACATCCATTAATTTTTCTTAGTTTAGCTTGGAAAGGTAACCCCAAAGATGCAGTTTATTTTCCCTGGGTTTTGTACAGGACAGAGTTTGGCTCTTACAGCATGCTATAACATGCATCAACATCACATGCTTGTCTGACTGCAAAAGGAGATTCGTTATCCCAGACTATTTGTTACTGAAAAGACACCAGAGCATTTGTTTGGTGACACAGACATGCACAAATCATTTCATGGGCTATACAAACAGCTGCAGGAAAAAATCTGAGTCTTTCTAAGTCTTCTAACCTGGAAAATGGATTGAGACTACTTGTTATGAATGAACTTCTGAGGGTTCAACTTCCCAAACTTACCTGCTTTTGGAGATGATGTGCTCTCTGAACTAAATGCTGAGAAACCTGCTTGAGAGAACATTATTATTGTAAGTGCACTTACATGCTTTTACATCACTGACAGGAGCATATGAGACATAAATCCACCAAAAATGAAAAAAAAACATACAGTTATTAGGTGAAGTAAGAAGTCCTGCCTTTGTGCTCTCAGTTACCTGCAAGCCCACAAACACATGCACTACAGCTGACTTTTACAAAAATCCAGCCCTTTTGGCTGGAGGCAGATCTGCAGGGGGTGGGTGGCTGACCCCTGACCAGGACAGGGCTCTGTTCCCTGCTCTGCTACACGGGAACGTTCCCTCCACACCATGGGAACTGTGTCCCTGCACCTTGGCAAGGCCCAGAGCTGCTGGGTGCCACTGAACACCAATGCCACACACACAGGGCACTGATTCCTTCACCAGCAGACACCAGGATGGTCCAAGCCTGTTATCCCAGTGCCTCCAGAGCCCAGCCTTGCTCCCTGCCCCCTCTGCTTCCAGAGGCTGCACCTCTGTCTCTGCTGGCAACAGGATCACAGTCTTTCTTGCTGCCTGATCTCAGCTGGGCAGGTTTTATTTTCACAGATACCAGCCCTGGTTTATTTTCTCCTTAGTTAAATACAAAGTTACATTTAGATCTTTGACTACTCGCACTGAGACATAAAGCCTCGAGCTGCTGATAAGCACAATCCAGCCTCGCCTGGGTGAAAACCTGAATCTTCCAACAGAGATAGGGAAGAGAGGAAATGCAACTTCAAGTTTCTGGAGCTGTAAATTGAGATATCCCTATTATAGAGTGATGGGTTTTATTTGTAGCTGTCCATCTATTCCCCTCTGGTGAGACCCCCCCAACTGCTGTGTCCTGCTCCAGAGCCCCAGCTGGGAAGGGTGGGGACCTGCTGGAGTGAGTCCAGAGGAGGTCACAGGGCTGGTCAGAGGGCTGGAGCTACGGACACAGGCTGAGAGTGTTGGGGTTGTTCAGCCTGGAGAAAATGAAGGCTCCAAGAGGACCCTATAGCACCTTCCAGTACCTAGTGGGGCTCCAAGAGAGATGGAGAGGGACTTTTGACAAGGGAGTGGAATAATAGGACAAGGGAGAATGTCTTCAAAGTGACAGAGGGAAGGTTTAGATAACATATTAGGAAGAAATTCTTCCTTTTGAGGATGTGCCAGTTAAAGCACTGGCCCAGTTTGTCTTGAGAAGCTGTGGATGCTTCATCCTCGAGGGGTACAAGGCCAGGCTGACTGGGCTTTGGAGAACCTCGTCTAGTGGAAGGTGTCCCTGCCCGTGACTGGGGGCTTTGGACCAGATGGTCTTTAAGGGCCCTTCCAACCCAAATCATCCTGTGATCCTGTGCATCAGTTCCCAGCTAAGGAGTACTTTCCTCAAAGATTACTTTTCTATTTTCCCCTGGAGTCAATTCCAGCTTTCCAGCTTCCCTTTCTGAAGCTGGTTGAAAAGCACATTATTATGGATAGCACTTTCTGACTGGTACATATTCCTACACCTGCTTTTAACTGTGTTTTTGAAGTAACCACAGAGAAACCTGCTCCTTGTTCACCCTCCCTTCCTCCCTGTGCTACTTCATCAGCTCCTGTAATTTTTGTGCCAGTATTCTGCTACTCAATAGCCTGTGACTCTCCTGCAGATCTCAGGGGAGTTACTTCTGCACCTTGGAACAAGTATCCACCTGCAATTTATTTTTAAAAAATATATATCAGCTTGATTTTTCTTTCCCTGTTTCAGATGAAGATTAAGGACAGGGACCCCTGCACATGATGTGCCAAAAGTCTGTATTTATATGAAACCTCCCTTACCTACCAGCAAGGTGTAGAGGAAATGCAGGCTCTGCCTGCCCTGCTGAGGACACCACACCTGCAGGGGAAAGCTGCTGGAGTGACTTTAATTTTAAAGCTGGTTGACAGGGCACTCTCCCACCACAGTGCAATGCAGCTGCCTGCCCAGCTCTGAGAGCCTTCTGCAGCAACACTGTTCTGTTTGTGGCCAAAGGTTTGAGGTTCCCAGGCCACCCTCTCTTTTTCTTGTGCACTCATCTTCCACCAAACATCACAAACTACAGCCTCTCTTTCTGGAGGAGCAACGTTTTCCTCCTCCACACATTCCATTGTTTTCAGACAGTCATATAATTGTGGAATAGTTTGGGTTGGAAGGGACCTTTAAAGGCCACCTGATCCAACCCCCCTGCCGTGGGCAGGGACATCTTCAACTGGACCAGGTTACTGAGAGCCCCATCCAACCTGATCTCGAACACTTTCAGGAGTCTGGCATCCACCACCTCTCAGGGCAAACTGTGCCAATGTTTTAATACCCTCATTGCCTCTATACCTAAGTTTTAATTTCTAGGCACAAAATTCAAAGGCCTTTCTTACTTCTTCAGGACACACCTGCCTGGTTCTGCATATGTTGGGCAGCAAGCACAGTCAGCAGCTCCCTCTGAACACTGTCCTGCTCCAGGCCAGCATCCCTGCTTGGTGAGAGCCTCTGGCTGCTCTCACTGGGCTGCATAACTTTGGGTGGAGATTCTGTACAACTTCTGCATCTTCCCAGATTCCCTGTTCTCTGCTGTGTCCCATGAGCCCTGAAATACTTGAAATACTTTACTCCTGCCACACAAACTGTAAGAAAGAGTCCCAAAACTGGCATGTAGCTCCCAGCAGCCTTCTGTCAAGCAGATGTAGGAGTGTTGTGTGAAGCATTGTACTGATACTGAAACCGATTCCTCTTGCCTGCAAATCACAAGAGGAGGTGTTAAAACCTAAATAAATAAATAAAATATAAGCACTAGCTGAAAGAGAGAAGGGGTGGGGGAAGGAAAGATGCTTGTTAAAACTTCCAGGCACCCTGGCAATTAGTCTCAGGAAGGCATAATCCTGATGAGCTTCCACATCTGCTGTTACATTTGGTACATAGTGTTTGTTAGCATTTTACTCCATCTGCTTTTATACAATCTTCATCAGCTGAAGGAGGATATGGTTACCCCAGTCATTAAATGTTGATGATCTCTGTTGTTTGTGGTAGGTATCTGTTACATTAACTGTTACTTTTCCTCCTCACATTTGGAAATAATGCCTTTTCCCTCACTAGCATCCAGGCATTTGCCAATAATAATAAAATTACATCTCTTTATGAAGATGTTGACACCAACATGACTTACAAGTTCTGTAAAATATGTTAGTTAGTCTAAGTGGAATAAACAAATTCTTTCCAGTGTGATATTCAAATCTTTAAATGCATTAACTTCTAGGATTTACCAATCAACTATCCCTTGTTAAAAGGGATATCTCTGGTTTTCGTAACAAATCTACTCTTATTCTTCTAAAAGGAAATAATACGCTTTCATTTTCCTTAAAGCCATTTAGTTATAGATTTAAGTAGATAAATAAATTTGACATTCTTTGCCTTTCCATTTCTCCTTTGCCACTAATGCCAAACGGACTGTGAAAAAGAGAATTAGTTCATTATCCCAAGATATTCATGAAGTTCTCTAAGCTTCCGATTCGTGGACCACAGGTCATTAGCAATCATTAATTTTTAAAGCTGTGGATGATGTCTTGGGAAGCAGATATGATATGAAATAAACAGGTCTGTTCCTGTGGTACTGGGATGGAGGTTGGGAAGAGGTAAAGCAGAATTTTAGGTATGTGGAGACCTCTAACACAAACCAGGACAGTCCTCACCTTCAGGCAGCTGTGCTGCTGCCAGGCACAGCCCAGGGGAGGAGGGTCAGCTCTGCTGACTCCAAAGACAGGCTGTGTTCTTCTGCATCCTTCCACCTCTGCACTCCCAGCAGCCACACAGTGAGAGTTATCTTTTGGTCAGCTTTTGTCCAGTCCCATCCTGGTCAGAGAGAGCTTGTGTCTGTCTGCAGGAGTCCTGCAGGCTGATACATTCATTGCCTCAAGCACTTTTTGCCACGTTTGAGTGTAGAACATTTTGTGGTTTTCCTTTCTCCTTCCTGAGAAATGCACACCTCCCTCCACATTTAGGAGTTAAACACTCCTGCTCTACCCCAATAGTGACTTTCCTTTTGATGTTTCCATCTAATGATTACCCCACACATGTAGTGCTCCCAACCCCAGGAGAGATGGGAGAGCTCAGGATTGTTTGAATGCTGACTGGGATGTCTGTGTTAACAGTCAAACCATATGTCCTCCCAAAAGTAGGATGTTGATTGCGACCTCGGAAGAATCAAGCCTGCTTATGGCAAATATATGGAATTGATTAAATGAACAAATAACCCTATTATTTAGTTTTGCATAAAAATATGTGGGACCCAGGTCAAAGATAATCCCTAATTTTTCTATGCATAATAGATTCCAAAGTGTAAACACTTCCAGTAGTATGAACCAGACTAGATGCTTTAAGTCAACAGTCAAAGGTGCGAGTGTAAACTCAGAAATATTGATAATGTTTGTGAATAACTTCAGACTAAATTATACTGGAGTTCCCAAGCTGATATGAGAGCTTCTGTTGTTTTAATACTCCAGTGTCTGTTATATGCATGAGTTCAAAGACTGACCATGGTTTCTCTAATATCTGGTACCTTTGCTTAATTTTGTCTCTTTCTGTGTCAGAATAGCCTAATTTATCGAGGAGCTGCAGCAATATTTCCTTCAGCCCCAACTCAGGCATTCTGAATTTTGTGACTGTGATCTTTTCTGTCCTTGATTTTCTTTAGTTTTTGTCTTTGGGGCGGAGGTTCTGGACCACAATGATTAGAGTCTGCAGATCTGAGCTCTCCTGCTCTCCACAGCTCCGTGCTGGACAGCACGTGGAGAGGAAGGTCCTGCTCACAAGTGCTCCCAGGGTGGGACTGGGGGGCAGCAGGGGTACAGGAGGTTAAAGCACCTTCCTAAAAATACAAGTGACTGTCTTGTCTGAAAACACAGAGCAGGCACAGTGACACACTGTTTGTTGTGGCTGGCATTGTATTTGCTCTTGTTTTGCTCCAGGTGCCACAGTCTGAATTATGAATAAAACGTGAAACTTTGATTTTGGTATGAGGCCATTAAGAGATCTTCAGTGAAATTCTCCATTTCCTGTATGAATTATGAACATAACACGTGTAAGACTAGCAGAACACCTCAAAATTACCCTGCTTGGACGAATTTTGTTGCTAAGCCCCACGTGCTGCAAATGGCCTTCATCCCCAGACCCCATCGTGCTCTGCTGCAGCTGAGACACAAATTCAAGCTTCCCATCTGCTTCCTGTGTGTGCACTGATCTCCAGCCCAGCCCTCCCGCTGCAGTGCTGGGTTTGATGAAGTTCAGGTTTGAATGCTGAACAAAGCAGCTCCTCACAGTTGGATGTTTCTCTGCTGCGTGCCCAGGGTGGGAGCAGTGCATCTGGTGTGCACAGGAAGCAGACCCTGTCTGGTGACACACAGCCTCACAGGCCTGAGCCTGCAGAGTGCAACCCAATGTGTCTGTGATCCAGGAGGGATCCAGAGGCCACTGGAACCACTGGGAGCCTTTCCATTGGCTTTGGCTGCTTTTTAGATCAGCTCCATAATACAGGACTGCCTCTGATCATCAGGGCAGAATACAGGAGCTGCAGAGGTCAAGAGCATCACTCATTCTGAAAACAGAAGTAACTCCAACTAAGAGACACAACACAATGTAAATGATGCCTGACTGAGTGAGGAGGGAATAGGAGCAACTTCACTCCCCATTACACTGGGATTTAAGAAAGGGCAAGAATTTGCTGCATCCTAAACATTTGTCATAGCAAATGATAGTGAGAGATAGAATTGGTGCTCAAAGATTTGGATTGACTGACAAATAGCTATTTTGGTTTTTTGGTTATTTAGGATTTTGTTTAAATTCAGTGATTAAACATGATTTCATTTCTGTCTTCATCCAGCACAACTTCAGGGAAAAAATTATAACTCTAATTTAATACATGAAAATATAATCATTATTTTCAGCATACATTCGGGTGTTTTATTTTATGAAATGCTCTAAATAGCATACTTGTCCCATATTTTGTATTTGGTCTAGTTTTTTGCAGCATCTCCTAGCAAATTATGATATGGTGTTTGGTCTGAAAAATTATATAATTCAACTTATGTATTTACAGTTCCCCAAAATATGCACTGTGTGCTTCACAAACAACAACAACAACAAAAAAAAACCCAAACCAAAAAAAAAAAAAAAAAAAAAAAAAAAGAAAGAATCTAGAGTAATAGCTGAGAAACTCCTTTGGCTATGAGCAAAAATAAGCTAAGCTTTGATAAATTAACTCAGCCACTCCTCCCCCAAAGATAGGATGTGTACTTACATGGTATCTACATAAATACAATTTGTGTGTGTGAAATACAACTCAATGTGTTTGTGAGATGGGTCAGACCCCAAACCCACTGGAGACAATGTGAGGATGTACTGCCCCATATTTTATGCATACAACCATGTAAGTGCATGCTGTGTAGGTGTGTGGGTGTGGGAGTGTCCTGCCTGTGCCCACATACACAGATACACTGTATTTTGCATTTTTGTATGCACACAGTTTGTCCAAAGGCCTGTGTGATGCCACTGCAGAATATTTAAGCTTTGCTCCATTTAACCCACTGCCTGATGCACATGGAGCCTGTTTGCCACACTGCCTGGTGGAGAGAGGGAACTGTGGAAGTCACCAGTTTGGTGTGAGGTGATTTGTGCTCTGATGGGGAGAGGGGATGGGTGATTCCAAGTGGGACCACTTAAAGTCCTCCAGGGAAGGGGACATGTCAGGGAGTCACTACCTTGTTTGTTTTCCTTTTTTAGAAGTAAAGCCTGAAGGAATCACATCCCCTTGAAGCCACTGCATGGTCATGAAACGCAGCTGAAAACCCCTCAGGTCCCTCAGGGAGCACCTGGCTGTGGAACAAACTGCAGGCTTTCCATCAGCCCCAGGAGACTGCAAAAAGCCCAGTAAGTGACCCCTGCAGCAAAGATTTGCATTGGTTCTCCTTTGCCCCCATATCACTTACACTTCACACACGCTGCTGTTCCCATCACCTGTGTCATTGTACCTGCCTTCTAACCTCAGGGTTTAGCTCTGCAGAGGCTGTCAGGGGGCAGTCAGCACACAGAGGTGCTGTGAGCTTACAGCAGCTTGGCTGCTCTGTGCTAACTCCCCACGGGGACACTTTCTGGGCGTGTTTGGGCCCCTCTGCAGGCAGCAGCTTGGAGGCTGAGGACGATGCCTTGTGTGTCAGTGGGCACCCAAGGGTTGGTGTGGAGCCAGCAGTCTGCACCCCAGAAAGTAATTACCTTTGTGGACAGAGGACAAACTGAGAGTAACATCAGTTAGTTACACAGAATTTTTAACCTTGTCTTTCTCAGTTTTTTTAAGCTGATAGCCCAGAAATGAGGATACAGGTTAGTGGAGGGTTTCTTTATCACCGGGGAGTCATTGCTTGAAGCAAACTTTGCCTGATTCCATGGCATACCTGGGAGTTACCCAGGGGCTGGCCACATATAACCCATCTGTTGTTCTCTGCTTCAAAAAATACATTTAAAATGCAGCTAAGTGAGTCAGAAGGACGGGAATTGCATGAGTCTGGAAACTTCTGCTGGTTCTAGTTATTTACTTTTTTAGTGGTGATCTTAAACTTGAGAGCTAAATTACTGTTAGATATAATAGCTTATGGTGCAAAAAGACAATGAATTTTCTGAGAAAGTGAAAATTTTGTGTTATAAATAGGCTTTCCTAGGTGGGAGGATGTAATATCCAGTATGAGATACTAAAAAGCCATTGATGCATTCTTTGTTGTGTTATCCTGCACATAAATCACCAGTGCTCCAAACACAGCACATTAGAAGTTAAGAATAGTTCTAATCAATAATTCACTGTGTTACTGATAGTTTTTGTAGTGCAGACTTAATCCTTTGAAGTTGTGTATTTAAGCCATTTGAATACATATAACAACCTGTCTAATAATCAGTCTGCACAGAGGGTAAAAACCCACTGCTGTGACCTTCCCATCCTTCAGGTGCCAGACAGCTCTGCTGGGAGGGCACTGGGTCTGCTGGAGATGCTGGATGTGAGGAACAAGCCCCCAGGTGAGGCCCCTGAGCAAGGCTGAGTACCTGAATGGGTTTTGGTAGCATTTTACCCATTGCCACGGGGAAGGGTGAACAGCCAGGCTGCCCTGCTGTGTATTTGTTGCAAGATGAAGGAGTTCTCAGTGGCATTTGGGGTTCTGTCTGTGCAGGTGTCTGGAGGAGTGAGAATGCTTGGCACTGGTAGGAAGGGAGGTGCAGTTTGTTTGGCTGAGCTCCCCTTGTAGCAGGGGGTAGTAGATGGAGGCACCAGCCATCACTGCCTCAGAGCTGCACTGTTTTCAATATGCAATTATACCATCCCTAAAGGTAAATAGAAGGTTTGTCTGTGAGAAATATTTCTGTGAAATAGTTTGCAGCTGAAAAGATAACACTATTCCCTGCCTCCTACTTGCCTGTACAATTTTAATTATGTCAGGGAATCTCTCCTATTTTATATTCCATATATATTTATGGAATAAGCTGTTGGCAAATAGGACATTATTTCAAATAATTTAATGTATTTATTAAAAGAGATTACAAATCTATCCAGGCTATAGTCATTGCACTTAGGGCAACTATTATGGCTATATTATTGTTCCATTTATTTCAAAATAACTTTGGCAAGGACTGCTCCCTCGTGAACAGGGTAAGAAAGAGACCTTTTGTCTGATGATCTGCCCTCCTGTGTGGCAGAGGGCCATGCTGTCCCCTTTTCCTCCCTCCCCCTGTCCAGATAACCACACTCCCGAGATTCAGAGCAGGGTCCTGGCAGAAGAGGAAAAGCCTGATACACCCTGGCTTGGTGATTTTCTTTGTGGTGCTCTATAATAGCCCACAGCAGAACACAGACACAGAAACAGCCCCGGGGATGGAGTCACTGAGGAGCTGCTGAGGGACACGGGGGTACCTGTGGATCCCCTGAGGTCAGATGGAGGAATCCAAGGATGCCAAAAAGATGTGCCTCCAGCATTTTCTCCACCTTGCACAGTTAGAGGAGTCTCTCAGGGATTCCCCTGCACAGCAGAGACACAATCCACCCCAAACACACTCGACTCGTGTTGACACAGGTCGGGTCACCCCTGGGACACCAGGGGAATTTCTCACAGCATGATGGTGGTTGCAGATATCTCACATTTACCTGCTGGTACTTAGATTCTTGTTCTTTTAGAATGGGGGTCCTGTAACTCCCTTCAGGTGGTCTGCAGAAGATGATGGAGAAAGACTCATTTTGCTCATTTGCCATCACGTAACCCATCACATATTTTATAGGTTTCCAACCTTTGAGCACAATGGATTAGGAAGGAGGTTAATTATGCATAAGATAGAAAGATTTATGTAAATATAAAACCAATATAATGTATTATTTACATACAGCCTGTACTTATCCTAAGTAACTTCTAGAGAAATCTGGGCTATCATGAGTAGCTCTCACCTTCTCTCTGAATCTTAGTCCAGAAAAGATTGGAAGGCTCTGGCTACCTTAAATTGCTGCTAATATTTTCTAGACTAGAGCCTATTTGTATAAGAACATAACTCAACACAGATGGACAACAAATAGGATAAATCTCTCTCATTTATTACATTTGCCAGGCGATCAAAGGTGGCTAACTAGACATTTTCCTCATTGGTTGTTTGCATTAGATATGCATATCTTCTTTCTTGCAGAGCCATTTCCGAATATATTTGCAAGGCTATTGATGTCCATTACTTCACTTAAATATAGATCAGAAATACTGACAAATATTTTCATTCAAAGAGTTTGATCATTTTCAGATTACTCTCCATGCTAGTAATTAACCTCAGTCAACACCCTTCCATAGCACTTTCAAACACAGTTCCTAGCAAACATAAAGTTTCATAAATATGTACTAAATAACCTTAAAGCCCTTTATGAATAATTATGAGTTTTTAAGTTTTTGTGAATCTGCATATTAATTCCATCCCATAAATAATACATGAAGCAAAAATCCAGCTTGTTTGGTGTCTGGGGACAGAGGAAGAAAAGGAGGGGATAATTATCTATTTAATGTGGGAAAATACTTAACCTGAAAGATTATCTTCAAAACTGATGACTCCATAGGTTTGTATATATGTGTGTGTACAAACACACATGTATAAAAAATATATGTATGAAGCTGTGTGTAGCTGCAGGCACGGCTGAGATGTGCATCCTCTCTGACAGAATGCTCTCGTTTGAAGCGTTATGCTTCTGTCCCTGCTGTGCCATGCTGAGCTCTGCAAGAGAAAAGCAATGTGAGGAGCTCAGCCTCCACACAGTCCCTCTTTTTGCAAATGTACATTCCCCCAAAGGTAGAAAATTAATGAGAGGCTGCTGACTAAAATTACTACATTTTGCCTTCTGTGGGACATTATGGATTTAAAAGATAAGAGAGAGTGCAGCAAGTCCAAAAACAATTTCATTTCATTAATCCCTTAAGTGCCTCGGGATGAGCAGCCCATGTCCAGCAAAGGTGATGTCACACCAGCTTTGAATGCCTCTTGCACGTCACCCCAGCACAGTCCTGCAGCCCTGGGTGCTCTGCTTCCCAGCTCGGGATGGGAGGCATCCAATGAAAAGCTGGAGTGGGAATGATATATGGCTGGATGGTCTTAGACTGACACTTCCTGGATGCACACTGACAGTAATGGGAAATGTAAGGGGTGTGCAGAGCCAGCTCCCAGCTGAGGCAGGGCTGCAGCCTTGTTTTATTGCAGCTGCAGTTTGCAGTAAAGAAAAGGTATTTTCTGTTCCAGTGTGAGGTGTTGGGTTTTTTTCCACATAACAAAATGGTCACTATTATTTAAATAAACAGAACTCAAGAAGAAATAAAATGTTTGCCTTTCTCACAGAAGTGTAACTGTGTATATTTGGTAGAAGTGTATCAATTGCTGCATCTTTTATAGCAGTCATTGTTAGAGAGTATAAACACAGTAAGATTTTTCAGATAAAATATAGGAAATGTGGCTGGAAAATCAAAACAGATTTTGGGCACCTGAAACAGAATTTGCATGTGTGAGACACTGTCAATACCCCCCTGCCATTGTAGCCTTTTGAGACAAAATAACAGCATTCAAATTTTATATATTTAAATAAAGAACTTCATTTTCTTTTTTCCATACTAATCCACCTGCAAAATTAAAGCAGTTTTCACTTTTCCTTTCAAGTCCTTCAGATCTGTTTTGTTTCATGGTCCTGCTCGGTGGCTGGTTTGAAGCACGAGAGGCAGTTTTCAAACATGTTAGCTAAATGAGCTACTAAATAAACTGTTCTCTCGGTTTAACAATGACAAAAAGCAGTAGCACCTCTGGAGGAATGGCTCGTTCTGCAGCGTGGGGGGCAGAGAAGGTGGCCAGGAAGGTGCATTACACACCGAGGGGTGGGAGCTGGCAGCAAAAGCGGGTGACCAACAGCCTCAAAGGACTGGTACAAGTGTATTCCAGCCGAAGGGACGTCCAGTCCGTGGATGAGTCCTCCTATAAAGCCCTGCCCCTCTTTCCCCAGGCAGGAGCATCCTCAGGCAGCATCAGAAGTGCCCTTGGCAGCTGGGTGACCCTGCTCAGTGAAAAGAGCAGTGCCAGTGCTCTCCACCCCTCGCTCCGAGCGACCTGTGGTAGCAAAGCCCTGCTGTTCAACCTGCTCAGACCTATTGAATCAGCTTCACTCGTGCAGTCAGCAATAAAAGCGATTATGGGAGTGGCTGAGCCACCACCCTGGAAAGGTTGGTAACCTCTGGCTGGAGAGTGGTGAGAAACAGGGGGATGTGGCCCGTCCTGCAGCCACAGGAGGCGTGTGCAGAGGAAACCACCTCACAGCAGCCCTTGCTTTTGTGTGCACATGGAAGCAGCAGAGCAAAAAGCACCCCACGGAAGTGGGTCAGTCAAAAGTTCGACCTGAAGCTGCTCCAAAATTTTCTGTGAGCGAGGGAGGGAGCTGTGGAAGTTTTTGTGGTGCTGTGGCTCCTCCCTGAAAGCCCGTTAATTAATCATAAAGGCTCAGCTGGAAATAGTTTCTTTGAAAAAAAATTTGGAGCAACCCAACTTTGTTTTCTATTAGACATGGGACACAGATTTGAATGAAGTCTTTTAAAGGCCAGTATCACAGTTTTTTGGAAATCTGTCTCCCTTGTAAACTGAGAGGTCATTAGGAAATTGTAAACTAACTATTTTTATTGCCCAGGAAAAAAATTAAAAAAAACCAGCCCATAAAATATTTAATTAAGGTTGCTGTGTCTCATGGAAGGCAAGACTTCTTGTCTCTGGAATTCTTAACGTGGATACAAACCTGTTGATGAGTAGTTAAGCTAATTCTTATGTGTGCCGGACCCTTAAATTCATAGATTTTAGTATGAACTCAGGAGCAGCCTATGTTACTGGTTAAACTGTTTTCATCTCAAACCCACCCTGAATCCCCAACAAAAATAGTAGGCCAGATGCCCAGACTGCAGCTAGAGACCCTCATTAGGCATCATTTGCATCCTATTAACCACTGAGCTGTGGGTCATTCGCTGCCTGTCAACCATTCAAGTCATTTCTTTTGTGTTAATTAGTAGAGAAATAAGGAGTTAATGAAGATCTTATGATCTGCGATGATTCATCTTTGTTGTTTCAAACGAATCCCTGCTCTCTGAGCACTCCAATGAGCTCCTACACACCAAATAATAGAGAACTAGTCAGAGGGAGCTTACTGCGGCCTTTGGAGTGTTGTTCTCCAGGGACCTTTTGCATGGTGGGCTTTGTTAGCTAAAGATTAGAAGGAGTTAATTGCTTCAAGATTGCTAGCAGATTAGGTTACAGGGTGTGTTGTATCTATGTAAGCATATGTCAGGTCTAGTTAAAAGATAGAAGATGCTTATTTTAATAAAAGTATGCAAGAAAGAATTAATTTGTCATTACAGTGAAAATCTTATTTCTACTCTTAATTTGAGCACTTGCAGATAAATGCAGTGCTGGTTCTGCTTTGCTTTCCTTCTCAAAATGGGAGAGCAGAGCTCTCTGAGGACTGCATGGCTTCCCAGTCCTTCCCTGGATGTGCCAGCCCTGTTTGAGGAGGGAGTGGCAGGGTTGGACTGCTCAGGGTGCTGCTGCTCCCATCTCCTAGGGCTCCCTTCCTCTCTCTCACAGGGGATGAGGGCTCACGAGCTGACTGAGTGCTTTGTTAACCCTGCTCCCTGGAAAACTGCTTTTCCTGGGATGCAGGAAAATCCCATGGCCTGCCCTCCCAATCCCCCGGGAGCTGAAGCCTCACATCCCTCCTGGGGGTGGTTCCTGGGGTGGAACCATCACTTCCAGGGGCTCTGATCTGCTCTGGCTCCAGCACAGAGGACAAACTGCCACAGCCTGAGGTGCCTGTGTTTGCTCAGGTTTGCCCTTCCTTTAGTGACCACTGCTCCCTGTCACTCCAGGGAGCTGCTGCTGCCAGACCTTTCCCAGGCAGATGCTGCTGGTCCTAGAGATGCCTGGAAACTCCTTTTATTCAGACTCAACTTCAAAAATAACAAACCAACAAAATAAACCCCCCACAAGCCCTTGCCCAGAACAATTTCCTCAAGGCTTAAAGAAGAACTTGTTCTACATCCACACCAGTTCTGATACTCAGGAGTATTTGTTTTCTCAATGGGCAAATAAAGTTGACAGTTTTATTTTTTTATCTCATATTTGCTTCCTCTGGAGCAGAAACAATGGCTCAGGAACCAAGCTGGCATGGCTGGAAATGTTAATGCACCTTCTCCCTCCATTGCCTTGCTGCAGGCTGCCACTTCCAACAGCAGGAACATTGGAATATGCACAGACCTTCATAATCTCTGACCTGAATATACACTAAAATAAACCAAAAATATAATATTCTGGGCTGTAAAACAAAGGTGTTCCAGGTATTGGCCACCTTGTACAGAGGCTCTGCTGAACTTCCCAGCAACATTCTGAGTTCCCACAATGGGAGTACATGGACCAAGGGCATCAAGAGCTGCTTGAGGACCAGAGATAACTGCTCCTCATCTTCCTTCCTGCTCAGTCTGGGAGTGGTACTTCAGCTCTTCTAGGAAACTTCCTTCTATTGAATTAAAAAAAACCCCAACCTAACTGAAATTAATTATTTAGGTTTGCCAAATATTTTGAAAAGTTTTTATTTAGACCTTTTTTCCCCCTGTACGTCTATCAGGTGGAAAATAAAATTAATTATTTGTTCAGTGCTATATTAAAGTGTCTGTGAATGATGAGGTGTGTTTTAGCAATGAACAATGTCCTAAAACAGCCCGTGATCTGTCTGAAAAGCACACCACTCACTCTCCTCTGGTCTGACTCTCATAGTGCTTCAGTCAGAAATGGCCATTCTCTTGTCTGTGAAAAAATGCTCTGCAAATTGCAAAGATATGTCTGGTGACCACTTTTATATATAGTACTGTGAAAATTGTATATTTTTATACGGTATAATTGTAAAATTACAAATATACAATCGTATATTGTATAATTCATGTCTTCGTGGCTGAAATTAAAAAATATAAAAAAAAGGTTAGATATTTGGCTCCTCTTAGTTTTTTTCCTCCTTTGACGGGTGAAGGCCTGGGGGGAGGAGGCAGGAGAGCCACAGGGCTGAGTGCCATGCCCAAGGCTGGCAGAGTCCCTGGCAGTGCCCGGCAGTGGGAGGTGCAGGCAGGAGCAGGCACTGCGGGAACCGGCAGGAGCAGGCACTGCGGGAACCGAGCCGTGCCAGTCCCGGCACGGGATCCTCTCCCACCTGGGACAAGGAGATGTCCTGGGATGCTTTTCCTGGGCTGGGGCAGCAGCCCTGCTGAGACTGCAGCAGTCAGGAGATCACTCCCTGGCGGGTTCATTATGTTCCGCTCCCTCTCAGCTTAATTGCTCTAAATGACAGAGGTTTCACACCACTCAGCTCATACAGGGGAAAAAATCCCACCTTGCCCCGACATATGAGAGGGGGAAAGGGAGGCCAGTGTGAGTGATAAGGGAAAGGCAGCTGTGGCTCTTGTGTGACTTCAGAGGGCTGGAGAAGGTGGGGATGTACTTGTGGGCAGATCAGGCATTGGAGGAATCAGGGAGGGGATGGGGTGGGATTGGGGATGGAGCTGCCAACACGCAGTCCAGCTCCTCTTCAAAACACCACAGACAGAGCCCAGCAAGTGCAGGGCCACTCTGGGAGCATCCCCTGAAGTCTAGCCCGGGTTTCACTGCCTGCAGGGGCACAGTGACAGCGAGAGAGATTTTTTTTCTTCTCCTGCGACATCAGTCAGAAAGAGACGCCTTTTGTGTGGGGGCAGGAGTGGGGGAAGAGGCAGAGAGAGAGAAGAGGGAAAAAAAATAAGCAGAAGTAATTTATTCGGGATCTTTGAGAGGATAATAGCCAATTATTTGTTTATAACACTGGTTAAATTTTCATTAGGCAGATTAATGGAATATCATGTACTGTCAACATTGGACTGAGGGGTGGTCTGTAAGAGATAAACGGGCAAACAGTCGATGTGTCTCCCTGAGTAAATTAGTTTTTGCTTTCCTGTTTTTCATATGAAAATGGAAAGGTGGACAAGGTGGTGCATTTTAAAACGGGTCTCAAGATGGGCCAAATCAGTTAAATATGAAAGCAATTCTCGTAATAAATACATTATAATAACTTAGCATCGTGCCTATCATTTTGATTTCATGAAAGTCTGGGATAATGTAGATTTTTAACCTGCTCTCTTAATACACATTTCCTCTTCCTGAACTTCGGCGTTTCTCGCTGTGAGGTGAAAGCATATTACTTTTTTTTGCCTGATTTTTCTGTGTAATCTGTTCAGTATTACAGCTGGTAAGTGCTAGAGGCTCACAGCTCTTTCTTGTGAATTCTGGTATTATCATACTGGATAGCATGAGCAGTCCCCTCTAAGTACTGCATTATCAGCATCAGAACCCCTGAGTGGTTATGGTTGCATATCCTCCTCTTTTGAAGTCAGAATATTTCTTAACATATTAGCCTGGGATTTTCAGAGACGGCACGGAGAGGCAGACACCCGAATTTCTGTGGGAGTCAGGCCCCTGAGTCCACTTAACCTCTTGGAAAATCTCCAGGCATTTCCAGAAAAGCCTCAGCACCTCAGTTTGACTCCAAGCTCTGCTCTGCCTCTCTCCTGTGCGGGCAGCTGGAGAAGAGAGATCCCCTCCAGGGAGGACACAGCAGCTTTAAAACAGCCCCAAGACAGTTCAGTCAGACTTGACCACTAATAGTGAGCTCAAAAATGGCCTCTTACTATTAGGGATGGCAAAATATTAATTTCTGATGCCATATTATTATGGTATCATAGGTGCCATAATAGGTTTCTGTTTAGAGGTGGCACTTGGGGACATTTCTCTTTTAGGTCACAATCTGCCCGATTTTTTGAGGCTGTGTAATGCTTCTAGGAATAATGTTCATTCTCACACTCCTTAGAATTGCAATTTTAATATCCACCTCTAGAAAAATTATCTGATTCTTTGTTTACAAAATCCCCAAGCACTTACATAACACATTAATAGAAATTCTTAGATGTAGGGAAGCGACAACTTGTGCTTCTCACGTGCTGCCCTGCCCTTACCAAAACATCTGTGAAGAAAACAGCTGAGATCCTTAGGTTGGATTTTGCTGCTTCTATATACCCAGATGCCCTGATCCTGCAGGGTTTTCACTTTTAACAGGGACAAAGGTAAAAATCAAGGCATACTTAGGAATTTCATTTTTCTTGTTTGTTTGTTTTTAAACAAGGACGTGACCATTTAAAAACATTACATTTTTGATTATGTCAGAAAGTTACAATAGATGCAGACATGTAGACTTAAGATTAAATGCTCTGAAGAAATGAAATTGAATCAAAACAAAAGCAGAGTGGCTAATGAAATATTTGCCTTGAACATGAAACTGGTTTTGTCAATATCAAGGCATCTCTGAAAAAAAATCCCAGCATTTTACAAGGAATGTCACTCTGGAAAAAAAAGAATCAGCAAATGTGACAGTGCTGAAAAACATGCATTTCTAAGAAGTGGGTTTTTTCCTGATAAGACTGAACCCACTGTGATAACCCACTCATTTCTAGTGGTTCTATTTCCCTTTGACCACTTTAAATCTTGCCTACTTCCAGGAAGAAGCCTTTAATTATATCCATGTCCAAGTGGTGTAAATGAGATCAGAACAGATCCCTGACAGCAACGCCCCATGACCTGTGCCAGGTGCTGCCAGGAAGGATTTTCTAGTTTCTGTTGTATTTTTGGCTGAGGGTCTTGGCTGTGCTGCAGGCTGTGATCTCTGCTGGCACCTTTAAGGAGTTAAAATGTTTGCTAGCAAAGTTATGGGTGTCTGTAATGAATGGGATTATCTGTACCACTCATCAGTGCAGAAAAAATAGCACTAATAATGCAAGTAAATTCTCATCTTGCAGATGTTTTTCTGTTTCATCTTGGAAGTGAATCTGTGCACTCATAAATCTTGCTTTGGTTTAAAACCAAAGAAAGAATTAGTATTCTAGCAAGTCCTCTCCACAGAATGACATTCATCATTTTCAATGTAAATGAAATGTTGCAAGAACTGATAGGCTCGGGTTTTCCTGTATGAATTTTAAAGATATGTGGATTTTGGAGGGGGGGGGAAAAAAGAGAATTGGTATGTACTTGTTTTTAAATTCTGTAAAATATGAAGCCCAACCTGCAGACAATTCCCAGGAGTCATGGTGGCAACAAGCAAAGGTGTCACTCCAAAACTGCCAGCAGCAGTTCTGTTACAGTTCCATCAAAGAGAAATACTTGCTAAGAAAGGAATTAATTCTCTCCCTGTATCCAGAGATTCTCCATTGATGTGAATGGAAGGTATGCACATAAGTATGTGGAGGTATTTTTTCCCTAACAAATAGTCCATATGATAAGCTCATAAGGGTTTTGTGGAATATTTATCTTTCCCTTGCTTGCTGTGAGCCAGACTTCTCTCACAAGGGATATAATTAGCAAAAGCATCAAAGCAGACATATTTTTAGCAAAAATCCCTCATTTCCATGACATTCTTCCAACACCTTCCATTCGGGGGGGGGGGGGAAGAAAAACACTTTAAAATCCCACCCATAACGATGAGACTAAATGTGAGATTCAATTTGTGCACACAGATATCTGCCATTTCAGAGGATGGCAGATTTCCACCTCCTTAAATGAACTGGTCTGCTTTCACTGAAGGACTAATGAAGTCTGACCCCCTATTAACTATAAAAGGAGCCTCAGTTTAGTTGGGGTTTTTAATCATGTTAATGCAATTTATCTACTGCATAGGGAGACTAATCTCCACATTTCCATACATTAGTTAAAATGAGGTGGTCTCTATACCATTTTGGGATTAGTAAATGTACTAGAGCCTTCCCTTTTTCCTTGGATGTAATTTTTTCCTTTCAGGCCATCCTCATTAGTGCCCCTTACCTGTAGTGCTGAAAATAACCAGCAACAAACTGTATGGCAGCTGAGGCTTTTAAAGGAGACTAAATCAGTTAGGCTCCCAAATCCCATCAAAGGACAGTTGTGCTTGGTCCCTTCCAAATCCCTCTGGAAATTCCAACATTAATTTGTTCAAAAGGATCAAAAATGTCCTGTAAAACAAGAGCCTCAGTGGCTGCTCTGGTGGCAGAACAGAAAGAATAAAGTTACTCTCCAGCGAGTCCCAGAACACCTTCCTTTGGAAGTGGCCTCCTGAGATCTCCTGGGGTGCTATCATACATTAGTTCCACATAAAACCACTGATAATATCCTGAGACTCACAGATATGATCTCTCCTTCCAGTTCTATTCAAGCCTCTGGTGCCCAAATTTGGCCAACTCAGTTTTAAATACAACACCTAGAATGTTAACAAAATATGTTTCACGAGGCTGGTAAAGTGGCTGCTTTTTATTTCAAAGCTGTTGACTTCAAAGGCTGCTTGGATTGTGTGTGTGTGTTTTCTTTTAAAAATCTTCATACTGTTTCTGTCTTTTTTTCTCACTATCAAATAGATCATTACATTTTCAACACTTAAGGACAAAAATTCTTTTCTCAGATCTGCGTGGCAGATCTTGACAGTAATATTCAGCTCTTCCCCACATGCAGGGAACTCCTGTTGACATCAAGGAGAGGAAAGGAGACGTGCAGGTAGGTCTGAGGGGAATGCCAGCACTGAGACCCCCTGGCCAAGGTCTGCTGGGGAATCTGACCCCATTTCCCAAACACCCCACAGCCTTGGCATTCCCTCACATTTCCAGCAGCTGATCTCGAGGAGCCACTGAACACTTGGTGATGCCATCTGCACTCAGAGTGGCAGTGCTGACACTCCCTCCCATTCATCTGCACGGCATTCCCCTGTTGCCAGGGTTATTTCTGAGGAACAGCAGACTTGATTCCCCCATCACCCAGGCAGTTGGCTGTGCATTTAGGAACAACCTCCTGGTTTTGCTTGCCTCTCTGAGCACTGAGTACTGTGCTGTGTGCTTGCCATGAATCTCAGCACCGGGCAGATCATGTTTGGGGCTGTGTAACTTCCTGTCCCACAGCTCATGGATAACACCAACTCCATAGCAAGTGTCAGTGGATGGCCAAGGAATGGAATGTTTGCTTGTTGATTGGTTGTATTTGGACTTCTGGGAGGGGGTTCACTTCATCTTTATTATTGCTATTTATTATTACTAACAAAGTATTTGTAAAACAGAAGAGACTTGTACAGACAGATGCTTGTTACAGTTCAAAGTGCCAGGAGGCTGATGCTGCTCTCCACTGACATGTAAGGCTTTGTTTCAATTCTCTTTCAAATTTTACACCATGAATGTATCTCCAGAACTTTTCTTAGCATCTTTTTTTTTCCCTATATCTTCAGACAATGAAAACAAACATAATGCCAAAAAAGGTCAAGTATGAAAAGGAATAGTTCAGTCATGTTAAAATGTCTTCCCCCCAAACCCTAGCTACCATGGAGAAGGATTAGCCATTTAAATGGGAAGATTTAAAAAAAAAAAAAAAAAAGCTGTTAGGATAGGTTTGTTCCTTCACTTCTCATTTCAATCTTCCATTGTGTATGTTTAATGAATAGCACAAGGAGGGTGAATAAGTTAAATAAGGCAAATAAGGCCGTGGTTAACCTAACTAGTTATATGATTAATTCTTTGCTCTATCTGTTTTACTCACATGGGAGTGTTTGTGTGCATGTTATGAAACATATATCCAAAATTGGTGGTTCAGCTATTTAAAGTTGTAAGGTTTTTATATATATAAATGTACATCTGCTTTCAAACAGAGCAGCTCAAAGGGAATCTTACTGAGAACAAAATTCAGACCAAGATCCAGGGTGATGGAGAATCAGTCCTTAAAAAAACAGAGGCTTTTATAATGCTGGTACAAACATTTCTCAGACAGACCCTAAGTGACCTCTGTGTGTGACTCTAGTGAAGAATAACTACTCAGAACTTTGCCTTTGGTGCCACCATCTCTCCAGCACAGCCATTCCCTCAGGATGGGTTTGCCCAGGGTCTCTGCATGTTAAAGGGAGAAGAGAGAAGAGCACACTCTTGGCAAAGTTCCTCCAGAGCTGTCCTCCATGAACAAAACCCTCTCTGAAGCTTTGCAAGAACCACTCCTGAGCAACAGCTCTGCACCAGAGCTGCTGTCCTGCCAGGAGAAGTGTAAAATCACAGATGGGCTTCCATCCCTCAGAGGACATGTAAGAGCAAACATAATATTGCATTTCCTGTACACGTGTGTGCAGCCCCCCCAGCCCACAGCCCAACCAGAGAGGAGTGAAGGGGCCTTGAGACACAGCCAGTGCTGACTGACCCCCTACAGTCAGTCTCTTAGTTTGTTCCCATGTGAGATGTTTGACTGCACTGATTCCCTCCCACAGTCAGCTACAAGCACATATGGAAGGTGATTGTCATCTTCAGCCCCTCAGAGAGTGATTCAGCCCATCAGAGGGTGATTCAGCCCCTCAGAGAGTGATTCAGCCCCTCAGAGGGTGATTCAGCCCATCAGAGGGTGATTCAGCTCTCTGTCCCTCTCCTGGCTGGGAAAGATCCTGGGATGGTTTTACTGCTCGGTTCAGATCCCAGTTTCTAAAGGGAGATGAATCCCAGAGATGCTGAAGAGGTGCAGCCCTTGTTAACCAAGAGGAAATATGGGTGGGAGTGAGGGTGTGGAGTAAACAACAATCCTTTAGGAGATTCCTCATCCCTGCTGCTGCTTGCTGGTCTGGGATTGATACACAGGAGCTTGGTTCAAAAATTCAAAACTTGAAGAACACTTTCGGTGGGATGCAGGGCCTTGTGCTGCTCCCTCCTGGCACAAGCAATGTTTTTACCACCAAACCAGCTTTCAGCACCTGTACCAGGGGTTCCAGTTCTGCTGGAATACTTCAATTGTTCCACAAAACTCACTGGTCTACAATAAAAAGAAAATAACAGAGAGTGAATACAAGTGTTACGTGAGTAAATGCACCTGAAGTGTCAGACCATGACTGTTGGCTATTTATTTCCTTTGCTCTCATGCCATAGAACAAATTTGGACTGTCCTTTGTCTCTGCCTTGCAGTCTCTGCAGTTCCTAGAAACTTGCTTATATTCCCTCCACACAGGTTTAAATAGGGACGTTGAATGGACACCACCTATTATGATTTCACATGGATCTTTTGCAATCCTTGCCAGAGCAGACAGCAAAGTAGGCGTATCGGGATATTTAGTCTATTAAACTGCTTTTGGCCCTGCTTAGGGGAAAAAAAAAGTCAAGTCCTTACATTAATATTTGTGTAAACAGAGGGAGGAAACTCAAGGTGTGTAATTCAAACATATAATAAGTTTTTCTGTCTTTTTGCTGGATTATGGAAGGTTCGTGATAACCTGTGACCATCCAAAAGTGTTTGAAGAGAATATCTGACCCTCAGCAAGGAAACATTTTCCCAGACTTGCCAAATGATATATACAAAAGAAACATATTCCTGTGTGCTGCAAATCTATGTATGTCTTTCAAAAGAAACTGGTTTGAATTCCAAATTTTTAATGATACCTAATGATCTATTTTTATAGAAACTTACAAAACATTAGTAGCAAAAGAACCCTGACCTGATGGGTTTTTCTTCCAAATTAGTTATGGAATGATACCTTTGTCTTCACCCCATCCTCTCTTTTCTCTGCGTGCTCGTGACAAGTTAACAAGAAAGATTGATATCTTCTTATATTTTAGAGAAGACATGAAAACTTATCCAAACTTTGCATCCCTAACTTTCAGAATACCAGCAGGAACAAATATGATGTTACTCTTGGTGCTGGGTGAGCACTGCTGAGCTGTGGTGGCACTCACTGACATCCCTTCCCAGGAGAGCATACAGGACTCTCGGTCTCTGAGGTTACTGTTCCTATTTTAATTTTGGAACTTGGGTGTATTCTTTATTGTTACTGTTGCCTGTCAGGGCTTTTCAGAAACACACACCCACCCCAGAACTTTAGGATCAAATGGAGAACTGAATAAATCAATGCATTATTGAAGATGGATTAAGACTGTTTCCGGCAGAGTAATCTCCTCTCACTGTGCATCTGTTGAGGAGGACTCTGTTATCCTTTTGGGCATCTTTTAGGTGTATTAATTAGTACCAGCTGTAACTGCTTCAACTCAGAGAGCTGCTGAAAGGAGCCCTCCCGGAATTTGGGCAGCCCTGGGGGTGAAGGTGCTCTCCCCCCAGGGGAGCAGGAGGAGGAGTGTGCTGGGAGGATCAAACACTCTCTGTGAGTGCAGGCTGGGATGTGAGGGGGGATGTGGCCATAACCCCTCTCCTGACATCCATGCTATCAGCCCCTATTAAAGCACACATTACCTCTAAGCTTAAGTAATGCCATTTTTCATGTTAACGTTTCATGCATTTCATGTTTAATTTAAGGCTGTTATGAACCAGAGTGATAATCAGCCAGAGTTCTTGAATTGTTCTTGAACTGTTGCAGAAGTAAAATATTACAGGACTTTTTCAGCTTGGTCAGATCCTATCTTCCTTCATACAGCTGGTACTGCCTTTTCATTCTGCAGCAAAGTGTCTGAGGTCAGGGAGTAGTGCCTTCCTCTTTGTCTGGTCTCTATTAGCTCTCTCTGGAAAAAGTTGTCCTCTAACAGATTTTTTCCCCCATCATGCCTTTTTGGGACTGATCCTTTAAATTTCCCAGAAACAAGCTGCTACAGCTTTTGAATGAACTTGCTGCTATTTGCTCTCACTCTCTCCCTTTTCCAGCTGGTAAGTGTTAACTCACATTGCCTTTCCTTGCAGGTTTTCATTTCTTATTCCTGGGAAGTACATTTTCACATGGGGGGAAAAAGAAAAATCCCATAAGTCCCAGCAAATCCATTTAAACGCAGATGTAGCCATTTTATGGTTGTTGCTATGACAGTTTGGCAAAGGTTATGCACACTGTGAAACCCATCTTCTGAGGGGAGAGAGACAGAGAGAGCCATGTGTGAGGAAAGGTGGAAGGGAGGTGGAACCCAGCCTCATCCACGCTGTTTGTCTGGTAGGGAAGGGAGAACGTGGAAGGAAACTCTGCCCACCCTGACATCTCTTCCACTGCACTCTCAGCACATAAATGGAGCTCAGGATCAGTGAGATTACAGGAAAAGAACATTGGTTGTGGGAATGGGAAGATGAAAATATGATGGGTTTTTTGTTTTTCCTGGTTATTCAAGCAGAATTTAGCCCGGACTGGTAGAGAAGCAGTACAAGTCCACCAGAAAACATGTCCTGTCTGAAAGTGGTGTGGTTTAACCTGTGTGATGCTGCACGTGGCTCAACCCTTAATGTAGACAGGGACATGACATGTTTAAAAATAGCTTTTGTGTCTTGTAGCACTGTTAACAAACCTTATTCATTAAGAGTAAAGCCATATGTAGAGAACTGTGGGGTAACCCCTGCTCGTTAATCCATTTTCTGTCATGGTGTATCTGTCAGTGTAAACAAAGCCCAAGAGGAGCCAGGTGCCCCTTTCAGAATTCCTAGGGAAGCACCATTCATATCTTAAGAAATCTTCACTGAAAACCAAAAGTGATATTCAGCAATTAAAAAAAATACTCAGTAAAAAAGTCTGTTAAAGAGTCACAAAGGTAAAGTAGATGTGCTTCAAGCTCATTTCAATAAACACAATTTACTATGACTGGTTTTTTTCTGTGGAACAGGTGTGTTAATTTTTTATCCCTAAAATGGATTTATGTGAAATCTCATCTTGATGTAGTAACAATTAAAATGTGAGTTGGGGCCAAATTAAATGTTTGGTTAATTTTTTTAAGCTTCCTTAGGGAATAGTCTCTGAATATAAATTTATCTGAGTTGTTATTTACAATAAAAATAAATACTTAAATACAGAGAATAAATCTGTGTTCCTCGTTTAAATTAAGTTATTCCAGGCCCAAATTGGTCCCAGTATGCTTTAAGTTATTCTTAACACAATCAGAATATCAGAAGTCTTTTTTAGCAGCATTCGTCTCATAAACGGACAATTTTGATACCGTGGGATTTGTAATTACTTTGTACATTTCATATATAGAGAGCACAAAAGATCCAAATGCAGCAATTCCTTTGATAGCCTATTATGCCTGAATTCCCTATCTTGTTAGGGAAATTTATCTTATGTGGTAGATTTTTAAATTACATTTACAAAATATACAAACACCAAACGTGTCTGTAGCTTAAAAACAAAGATAAACTAAGGAACACACATTTAAAGACAATTACAATCATTTTGAACAGTGTTTGACAGTATTTCAGGATACTTAGCCTGGGATTAGTCCTTTCCCTGAGAGGGCAGCATTGCTTTGCCCCAGTGCAAGAGTTTGAGCTGCCTGCCCTGAGAAACACAGCACAGCCCCCACCCAACATGATGATGCAGTGATGATGCTTTAAAGTGTATTTAAAGTGACTTGGAAAATTGCAGTGAGAGGGAGGGGCATCCCCTTTACAGCTGCCATCCATTGCTCACCAAACTCTCGTGGTCCTTCTGGTCCCTGAACGCACCCGTGTCCCTGTGCCCCCTCCAGCATCCCAGGGGAGGCAGGACATCTTTCTCCTCCTGCCTGGGAGGAACATTTTCAGCACCTCAAACTCCCCACCACCCCTTGGCATCCTTTCCCACCCGGATGTGCTGAGCAATGGAAAGGAACAGAGGAATCACCCGATTGCTGAGAGGTGAAGAGATGCTGTTACCCAGCCCTGGTGTCACAAACAAATCTCCTCACTGCTCCAAAAGCACTTTGGGGACTGTTGGGTCTAGGGGGGACCAGAATTACCTTACCCCGAGTCCCCTCTGGTGTGACTCTCACTCTGGTAGGAGGGGGTGGTGTGGGGAGCAGAGGTGTACCTGCCCCACAGGTGTAGCCCTGCATCCCTGCCTGTGCCCCTGCCCAGCACTATCACTCCTCTCAAAGGCAGCACAGCTCCAGGCAAATCTGCTCTGCAGATTGTTTCCATCCTGTGTTCCCCATGGTTCTGGCTCTGTCTGTGCCTTGTAGATAGAGTAACTATGCAGCTTGTAAAGATTTGTTTGCTCTACCACCCCCTCCCCCTACTCACTCCTTCAATCAGGGACTGGGAGAAGCCCTTGGGTGTTACAGGTACCAGGGAACAGTCACACTCCAAAGGCATCAGTGTGCCAGATCCTCCAGCAGGACTGGGCACGACACCCCATCCTCCTGGTGGTGAGCTCCTACAGAGGACCAGGCCATGGGAAGTCAGGGGGAAGTCCAGACATCCAAGGGCTGCGTGTTCCTGATGTTCAGTCACTGGGGGGCCCAGCTGAGATAAAGAGTGAGGGAGAAACAGCCAGTACCTGGCTGGCACTTCCACACATTACCATTGCAGAAATGTTTACTAACAATAAATAGTAATAATGAGATTTTATTACTTCCTGACTCCTGGTCTTACCTACAGTCCCCCAAGAAAAACAGCCCTGCATCTTGGAAGAGCTCCAGTGGGAAGCACAGCACAGCTGCTGAGCAGAGGGTCCCCCAGAGCCCATCACCTGCTGTACCAGCCTCCTCAGTGGCTTGCACTGAGCACAGGCTCCAGTTTAATGCAGCCATTCTCCAACTTCTCACGCTCCAGCTGTCCTAAAAGAAGCTGAAAAAATCCCTCCTGTCTCTCCCAGTGCACACTTGCCCAGCAGCTGTATTTCCCTGAGGTCCCCGGGCTCGGAGAGCACGTCACGGCGGAACTGGACCTACAGTCTGAAACTGTTTTGTGGGAACCAGGCTGCTCCCCCACTGTCAGCTCTCTGCAAAACTAATTTCTTTTTTTGTTTTTTCCTGCTTGACTTCTCCCACTTTTTTTTTTTCCCCTCAAATGCACAGTCCTGCAAAATGTGCATTTTTTTTGTTACCACAAGGGGTTTCTCACCCAGCCAGTGAAAGAATGAACACCAAAGGGTGGGTTTGGAGTTGTTCTTTAGAAAATTGTCTCACACACACACCTCCTGGTACTCAGCTCCCCTAGTTGCTCTACACCAGGACTTCTGCTGGCAGAGATTTGGAACTAGACTGTGGTCCACCACGTCTGGGATGTCAGATCCTCTACGTGTGCCCATGTTGGTTTTGCAGAGGGAGTTTCAGTGAACAGGTCAGCAGACAGATCCTTTCTTCTTGCAGCAGAGGAGGAATGGAAGGCTGGAGAACTGCAGTTCTCAAGGTTGATACCTTGTTATGCCAAGTTGGAGCACAGAGTAAATTTCTTACAGCCGAGTTATAAACCCCCTGAAAATAGGTTTTATTATGGAAATGCAAACACAACCATGGCTATAGCAACATGAAAGGCTCTGCTGTAATAATGCTTAGATCCAACTCTTTGTGCACAATTGGCATAGAAAAGTATTTGATTTTTGTCGGTTTTTTGCTGGTACATGTCAGTGTCACTTCACAGTTGGTCTCTGTTTATAATGAAATGCATAAAAATTGTTAGTAATCCTCATTTATAGCTGAGGTCTGAGAAGCACCATCTCAGACATTCCTTTACCTATCAAACATGGCTAAAACAGCTATTGACATTTGGAACCACTCTTCCTGGAAGGAAAGATGTGGTGTTCACAGTTAACTAAGCAGGATGTCTACTGAGTTTAGACTCTCACACTGTAAAGCATTAGGCTGTCTGAGCAAGCTTTGCTAATCAGTTTGTTTCAGACAAGAAGGAAGAGAAAGAGAGGAGAAGAGGAGGAAATCATGAAGGGAATCAGTCTGAGACACTCTGCTTCGCTGTAAGTTCAAATGCTCTGCATATTTTCAGAATCCTGAGATTTCCCTAAAAAATACCTTCATGCTTATATTTCTGTTTCTCAGCTAAAAATAAGAAGGAAAAAAAAAATTTACTCCTACACTTTCCACCATTTAAAGGAAGTCAGGCTCTTATGGAAAGCCGTGGTCTATGCTGATCTTTGTGGGGGGGACACTATCCAAATTCTAACAAGGAAATATCTTCTTGCAAATCAGAGTTAAAAAACACTGTCCTCAATAGTTTTAGCACATTGTGTTGAGTTGCCCTGCCCTAAAATCTCCAAATGTAGCAATTTCATTTCTGTGGATGGACAGTGTTTCTAAAGGGCCATGTTTTGTTTAAATTACTCACATGACTAGTTCTGCTCAGTTCAGTGCCTTGAGCCCCACTGTGAGAGTCAGGTCATCGCTGTTCAGCCACGTCTGCTCCTTGAAAGCAGTCCCTCACCTGTGCCAATGGGTTTTCCTAAAGCATTTTAATGATCAGAAGCATGAATATCTATTTCAAGGCTCAGCCACATCCTTGGCATTGTGACATTCTTTCCCCCCCAGTTTCTCTGTAGCAACTTAAGCAAATTTATTTTGACTCCCATTATTCTGGCACCTCAGTTCACTGAGCATCAGCATTCTAAAATTACTTAAGATAATAGAATGCTTAAAGATAACTTTTGTGTGTTTGTTCCTAATCTGAATATCCCTTCCACTCAGTGGGTTAATTAATGATTACATGTTAATTAAATAACTTCATATTGCCAGTTTACAGATGAGGTAGTTTGAGATGTCCCAGAAAAATGGAGAAGATTCTGAAAAACCTAAAAAAAACCTGTGAAAATGTAGCCTTTTGAGATTTCAAATATCTTTCCCTCCCTCCCACCCCCCATACACCTCAGGATGTATCTCCAGCTGGAAAAAGCCAGGCAAGTGCCATGTGTTTGTAATACATATATAACTGTATTGGCTCTTCTGCTGCTATTGTGGTGCTCTTGGACATACTCTGCATAAAACATAAACCTCTATAGAGGAACATAAAGTTTAAATGTAAACTTTGTGGTGAGATCATATTTCCCAGGCAAATTTAGATTACCTTTTCATTTTGATGCTCTGCTTCCATATGAGCTGTCTGGGAACAACTACTAAATTTTATCCAGTTTTTAGAAGTATTTACAGTATTATTACCTTGCATATACTTTGGCTGGACCAAGAGGCATCATTATCTTAGTCTCCTGATTGGAGACAGGAAAACTGAGGTCTCACATTTTCGGGAGGGAATGACCTTTACTGGGTATGAGATGTACAGCTACAGTGGAGTTAAAAATCTGGACGGGCATCTGGCCCTCAATCAGCCTCACTCAAAGCTGTTTACAGAGGCTTAGAGGAATTTCCAGCAGTCTTTTCACACGCAGATAGTTTGTAATAGTTTGTTGTTTGCGATCCTGTTTCGTGTATTCCTCAGTTTCCAATGATCTGTTGTGACAGTGCTTAAAGGACTCGTGAGTGATCCTCTGCAGGCAGCTCAACGAACAGCACATTGCTGGGAGCAAAGGTATTTGTGCTGTTCTTTTACTGACTTTTATTTGACTTTACAACTGTGCTATTTAATATGCAGATTCTTTTTCTTCTTATTTTTTTTTAATTGGAACAACCGGCTCTGTCAACTATTGAACCCTCTCAAAGGAAGGTGATAATGTGGAGCCTAAGTGGGAACAGCATTTTATTTGGTGTTGGAAGCCTTGTCTGCTTGTGATCTGCAGGGATTTGTCTATTACAGACTTGTTTGGGGTTTTTTTAGCTTTCCATTATTTGACTCATGTCAGTGGTGAATCAATTAATATTTGTCTGAAAAGTTTCCATCAAAATTGTCCTTTTTTCTTCATTCCTAACATTTTCTAGACACTCAGCCAGTCTGTTTCCTGATTTTTATAGCCTACTTTATTGCTACTTGCCTAAGAACCTGTCATTTTTTTCTGATGCTTATTGGTGGCTGATCATTTTTAATTTATTGCCACTTCCTTGTTTTTTCATCCTCTTTGTTGACGTGGTTCTGGCTGGAGTTACAAGCACACAACCAGTAACACAGTTAGGGAGTACTTGGTCTGCTGGCTAACCAAAGAGTGTCCCTTTGAGTGATTAATAGATGAAATATAGAAAGTGTAGCATTTCAAAGTTGCCAAAACTTGTGGAATATTTTACAATTCAGTGGAGTCATCTGTTTAACAGCCCCTGTTTTGTTTTGTATATTACTCTCCCATACATATGCTTTTGGTTTTGAATCTTTATTGGTTTTGTCCTTTATTTCCACTCTTTTCTTTAGTACAGACACATAGGAAATCATAACTGAAATAATATTCATATTTTGGTGTATGGTGTGAATAGAAGCAAATATTCTGTTTCCATCTGAGAAGCAGACCAGGAAAAAAAAATAATAAATTTGTATCAGACCTGATGCAGGGGTGTTTAAATTGGAAGCAGGATCAAGTCATCATCATTTTTAATACAAGAAATAGGTTAGGCCTGGGAAGAAAAAACAAATACAACTAGCTGAAATATCCTTGTAGTGAATTATTATCAAATCCTTGAAGCTGTTTAGCCCATTACATTCCCAGGTAAAACTCCCCCATGGGATTTTAATGTGTATTTATTTATTTTGTTTTTTAAGATATATATTTGGCATTTTGAAAATTATGGATCAAAATCTGATTTATGTAGAATATTAAATTTATACTATTGAAGCTGGGAGTAAAACCTGGGCCATAGTTTGTAAACCCTAAAATGTTTTTGGCACTTTTAGAGGAAGCACAGAATGACTGTTTAAAATCTATTTCCTTTTAGCCTCATCACTGTATGCCATCAGTTAGCAAATATCCTCTAGTGCTATTAGTAGCTAAGGGAAACATGTATTTTAAGGCTTTATTTCAGTGGGGTGGGGGGAGTGTGGGGGTAAAAATTCACAAAAACAGTGCTTTCAGAGATGGTAAAAACTGTAATTAATGGTTCAGGGGTTTTTAATCCCATTTCAAAGGAAAAACTATATCCATGTAAAAAATATATGAATATGCAGAAGAATAAATTGCATCAGCTGTATGGCAAGACGTCACCTTTCAGTGCACTGCAAAGGGTAATATCCATAACTGAATTGTGAAACCATGTAATTAGCTCCAAAACTAGTAAATAAACTTTGCCCTCTGCGAGGTAACAAATGCTCATTGTGCCAGCAAATGTCAGGAAGGATGGAGGTAGCGGGTGAGTGGTGAGATATTGGCTGAACTCCTCAGCTCAGCAACATCTTTTAACACAAAAATGAGGGCCAGGAAGGGGACGTTTGGATGCTCAGCAGACATCTGCTGAGATGCTTTCTTGTCTTGGGGCCTTAAAACCTGCCTCTCCTGCTGCTCCAGTCCTGGGGCACATTTGAACTGGTGGCAGGAGTTCTCCTGGCTGCTGGACACAGCAGGGATGCAGGTGACTCATTCACACAGGAGAAAACACAACCCACAGCCAGCACTGCCTTGTTTGGAACAATGGCCAGGGCTTGGGGATCAGATGGAAAGGAGGAAAGGAGAAAGAAAAGATTGCCTCATCCATTCTCTGAGCGACCTCATCACTTATCATCTAAGAAAGGAAAGTTACTTGGCCCTCAATAACTTTAATCACAGGGTTTCACAGGTGTTTTTCTTGAATCCACAGCCCCTAGAGTCACGTGGTTGTGGGAGACTTCCCAGTCTTACTGACATTGAACTTTCCCTAAAACCAGCAAACCTAGAACTCTGAACATTAAAAGCCTCAAACGCAGAAAAATAAAGGATTCCTATGTTTGTTATTAAAAAAAAAAAAAAGAAGGACCTGACTCACAACATTCATAGTGCAAAGGAGAGGACTCTTTTCAAATGCCTGCTATGCTCATACTCACCTGATCCAGAGGGCACAGAACCCAAGTATGTGAGCTGCAGTGGCCAAAACATCACAGCTGCTAAAGCATGAAGCCCATCTCCGAAACATCTTCTCTCCACTGCTCCCACTTTCCCTCCAGTCTGGCACTGGAACATCTTTGCAGCACACTGGCCGAGCTCCTCCTCCCTGGGCTGTGCTGAGACACGAGCAAGGTTGGCCCCTGGCTCATTTGAGATGCCCACAGTGAAGTCCCTTTGTGCAGAGCTGCTGCCTTGTCCCTGCACCCCTGGATGTCTCCTGAACACCTTCCTGTGCTGAGGAGAGCAAGGGGTTTGTGCCATACAACAGAAAGAATAGCAAATTGTCTGTCAAGTTGGTGTTTCTCCTCCCCATAACTCCTGTCTTTGGTTTAGATTGCAAGATATGCTGGATGTGAGAGAAGCACCAAGCACTGTAATGGTTTGGTACAGTAAATAAGCTTAAATGTACTGAAGGGAACAAGGCTTAGTTAAAGTGAGGCTTTTCAAACCTATAAGCTTTGCTGCCAAGAGCATATGCCTTTAAAAAGAAAAAAAATTACACCCCCCCCCAAAATAAGTAAACAACCAAACAAAAACCAAACCAAACCACTTAAGAAAAAAATGTTAACACAGGATCTTGTGTCAGCCAGCCTCAGCCAGAGCTCTGGGTATGGAATGGGGCAGGACAGACCCCGAGCTTTTCAGTATTTGAAAGCAGGTGTTCATACTTCTGGCTGGTATTCTGTGTTTGTTCCTCTCTAGAAAAAAAAAAAATCTTATTAAATCCTTTTAAACATTTCAAAGCAGCTGGGTAGATTTGACCATCTTTCTCCAACCCCCTGCTTTTATTTAAAAATTAAAAAAAAACTCCAACCTGAACTCTTCCAATCTCCCCAAGGAAATTAACTACAAAAAAACTATGTTAATGGAACATTAAAGTTGTAATGTAAAACCATAAAAGTCAGGAAATTCAAAGTTAGGTCTCCCATGGTACCTCTAAGTCTGTCACCTCACGCACAGGCAGTACAATGGGACCCTGAGAAATGCACAGTTGGGGTAAATACAAGTACCTGGCTGACTGCTCAGGTGTTTTGTCTTTATTCCTGAGCTGGCTGCTGCTGGGAGCCTTGCTTGGGTGCTGCACTAGTGCAGGCTGTGCTCAGTGCAACACTCAGAGCTCCCAGAGCAGCACCACTGTGCAGGCAGGGGCAGCCCGTGCTTGTCTGAACTTAAAAGCAGCAGAGATGCACAAATTTGTATTTCTTTTATGTGTAACTTTAGCCCCGGGTTAGTTAATCTCGTGCAGCAGCCGTACAAGAGCTGCACTTTTGTTTGGGCAGGAGATCAAGTTCTTCATAGAAAGATTTTAGAACAAGGAAGAAAAAAAAAGGAGAAGAAAAAGGAGGAGGAGGAACTGGGGCAGCTGTGCACGAGCGATGGCAGATACCTTATTCTGTGATTCTGTAAAAATAATATTGGAGCGATAGCATTTATGAGGGGGATTTATAGGACAATTTTGCAGCCCACATGTGTATAAGAGTCACCAAAGCAATTCATATCAAGGAAAGAGGGCAACACATTTCAGCAAAGCAATTTTTAACAAATATCCTTCCCGATATGCAATATATATATTTATATAATCGAAGGGCTGTGCACAATAAACCAAGCAGATCAGTATCTTTCCCCAGTTTTGCCTTTTGACACCTCCTCGGTCCTGAGCACGAACAATGAGCTGCCACTCAATAAGCACAACTGACCAGAAGAATCAAAACAATTCTTGGAAAAAAATTAAGTTATCATTCATTAGCTCTCTATCATTTGGCCACCAGTAGGCTGCAGGATATGAGGGCCATTTAATTAGGCCCTGCACTACTCTCTGGTGTGAAAAAGGCTCTCAAAAGCTTTGATTCCCCACAGCTTCACAGCAGGAAGTTGTTGGCGATAATTGACACAGGATTTCCTTGTTAACCAGCAGCAGACATGCTGGATTAAAGCGACAGAGATCTAGAGAAGAAAGTGAAAAGAGATAAGAAGCTCGGAAAGACTTCTGCTTATTTTGCACTTGAGGATGATGAGCAAATAGCAATAACAAACTGGAGTGCTGCTCCCTGTGAGTAAGGCCTCCACTTATCAGACCCATTTCAGCTTGGCTGATCAAAGATTGACTTCCCTTAAAATAACATAGGCCTGGGGTTTGTTAGTTTATTAAGCTGCAGGTTTTATGAATTATCGCAGTTTTAAAGATGGATTGCAGTTTATGTGAAGGAGTAGAGGATTATCAGGTTTTCATCTAAACAATTATAAAATATCACAGCTGAAAGCTTACTTGCAAATGACATCATTTTCTCCTGCAAACTAAACAGGTCATTGTATGCCTTCATATAAGCAAGTGCACACATACAGTAAAATTAACTCTGCAGCTGAGATGATAGCCCAGTCAAATCTGTATTTTAACTTCCAGAATGCATGCAGGCCCCACATTCCCTTATGCTGTTCCAAAGGTAATTGTATTTAATTTTTGACCAGGACCTTTTAGGTCTAGTTATGTTGAGGAAAGGAAAGAGAGAAATGGTCTATTGAAATCTTTCTTTAAATGTGGTCGTGATAAATGGTACTGAAACAGATCCACATGAGTATAGTTAAATGAAATGTCCACTTTAGAGCAGAGACAATTATTGGATATCACTTAATAACTTAACCTTACAACAGCACATGTGGCATTAATAAAGAACCAAGAGTAATAAAAGCTACTACTACTGCTATGCTCAGTGCATGCAGGCAGGTGTGTGTATGTGTGGGTAGGAGCCAGGGGGAAACCAGGACATTTGGGGGGCAGGAGAAGGGGAAGGACAGAGGACCAAGGCAGGAGAATGAGGTGGACAGGGAGAGGCAGGTGCAGTCAGGGCTGGGGCACTGGCAAGCAGGGGCAGTACCTGCTATCCTGAGCCATAACCTACAGCTCTGCTGGCTGCCTGTGAGCTCCTCATCCCACCTCCCTGTCCTCCGAGCCCTCCAGGGAACTGCACAGTCCTGGGTCACCAATGGGGTTACCCTAAACTCCAAATGAATGTCCAGGGTGTATTCCCTCTGCTGGGAAAGGGGACAGGCTGTGTGAGTGTTGCTTGTCCAGGATCCTGCAGCTAAACTGTGCCTGGAAATACCTACAGGGTGGAGAGAATCAGGAAAAAGCTGTCCATGGGGGTACATGTTACACCTAAAACTTCAAGAGCCTTAGGTAGTTTTGGCTGGAAAGCAGCAGTTCAACTGTGTGAAACAGTGGAGGTATCAGTAATGATTTTCATTCCAGTGCAGATACTGCTAACAGTAACTTCTTAAAACAATAACAAAACACTGCCCACCTCTGACCTTTGTTTTAAGGTCTCAAATAACTCCTTTCAACCACTGTAACAGATTCTGAGCCCTGAGACTTCTCCTCTTGCAACTGAAGCCAGGAGAGCAGGAAAACAAACATAAAACCAGTTTCAACAATGTTTTAAAATCCTAAAAAGTCAGCAGTGTTCTCTACAATGAATGTAGCACGTGCACCATGGAGAACTGCCTCATAGCAGTTTCAGCACTGTTTGGGTTCACCAGTGACTCCAGCACATCTAAGTAATGCCACTGTCCTCCTGGAAACTCCATCTTAAGGTCCTAGGCAATTCCATAAACAATCTCATAGTCTAATGTTTTTCTTAGGGGTATTTAAAAAGTGCTGGCAATGAATTATTATTTGTTTTAGAGCAGCTTCTCCCAGCATGACTAGACTGGCAAAATGTTTTCAAAATTGCATCTTCTCCTTCCTGAAGTTACCACTCTGCTCAAAGAAGTGATACAAAGCCCAGGCAACCAGCTGTGCACATTGAACACCAGTGACACTGCTCAGGTTATGATCATCCTTGGTGTCTTTTCAGCCTTAGCATTCTTTTTTCATGACAATGAATTACGTTTTGCAAAGTGGTGGACTGCTGTGATGCAGATTATAATGTAAACTGATGAATTAAAGACTGCTTATGTTAGACTTAGGTGGGCATTCACTGGAGATGGACTGGAACCAGAGATCTGGTTATCACCAACCCTTGTTTCAGTCGGCAAACCAAACCCCAGATCCACACTTCTCATCTGCTTCGAATCTCTGTTGTGAACTCCATTAAAGTTTGAGGTTAGAAGACCTCAGACTCCACTGACAGAACTCCTCCCTTACAGTTCTCTGTATCTATAGCCCCTGGATAAGTGGAGTTGAAAATCTCTCTCTTAATTATGTAGTTTGCTAAGTCCTCTTAATTTCCTTTCTGACCTGCTTCATAATTCCACCCATCATGCTTACCTCTGCTCAGCTGGTTGTACATGAACTAATCATCATGTTCTCCTGCTTCTTAAGGGCCGGAGACAAATCTTGCTGTAACCATGGCCAGGCTCCCTGTTGGGTCGTGTGCCATGCTGCTCTGTCCCACCACCAAAACCACGGGGAATGGAAACCAGGGAGGCTCTGGTTCAGCCCCTCAGGGGGTCTGTGCAGCCTGTTCTCACTCTGCCCAGAGCACACAGAGCTGCAGGCAAACACGCTGGACCCGTGAGAAGGATTAGTGCCATTGGATGTCCTGGTGTAGGAGTTATTTCTTGTTTGGAAATATAGAATGTCTTCATATTTAAAAAAAAAAAAGCCAGTTTTGCTCATTTTGAAGACAGAAATATGGGTTTAGCGAGTTTCTTGCTATTTTTAATATTTATTGCTATTGATAATTTTTGCAGATTTTAATGGTAAAGAACTGAATTTCATTACAATTAAATTTCTTTGAGTTCCTTTAGTTCCAGAGTTGAATGTGTTTTTTTCAAAGCTAGCATTACTGCCGTGGACATATAAACAGAATGACAAACTTTCATTTTTTTTATGTAATGTAAACCAAGACTCTATTCTATTTTATTTCTGACACAGAAAATTGAGATTTGTGGTCAACTAGTAACCAGCTTCAAGGACTAATTCACCTTAATGCTAGCAAAAGAGTTTGTTAATTTTCCTGGGAAAGAAGGTTTCTTTAATTCACATATCTACATATGGTAGATATGATTCTTTCATTTGCTATGGCATTTGATAAAATCCTACTTTTATAAATGATGCATCTGCTTTTAATGTCTTAAATCCTGTGATTGAATAGACAAATCTTCCCCCTTGTCTTGGTTTTTTTAATATTTAAAAGGCCTTACTGCCTTAAAACATACATCAAGCAACATTGTAATAGAGAAATACACTTTTAAGACAAAGTGACAGATTTACATATCTGTGTGATGTGACTCTCTTGACAACCAATAAATGCATTATATTGATGAAGTGAATATGTTCTCTATCTGGTCATTTTCAACTGGAAACTAATAACCAGCATCACCGTATCAGGCATGCAATAACCTGGGTTAAAACTGGGTTCATCAAATAAATCACTCAGGAATTTTTCTATTTCTTTCCCAAGACACGTTGCACATCTGCTTAGTGAAAGGAGGAAAGAAGCAATATTTCTTTGATCAAAGTCTTTTTTAATATCCTTGTATCTGTCCTTTGGGAATGCTATCTCTGGACTTGGGCCGGGGAGAGACGCTCAGCATCTCCTGAGAGGTGCTAAGCACCCTTTTACTGCCATCAGGCTGCAGCAGGAATATGCTCTTCCTCACAAGATAGGGCTCCTTCAGAACAGTTGCTGATGCTACATTGCTTTCTAATGACCCAGGGAACGACAGAAATTCAAAATTTCTGAAAAACAAAACACAAGGTGTTTTTAATGAGTCCCAGTTTATATCAACAGCTTTCGGGAGTAAAAAAAAAAAAATAAAAAAAAATAATAAAAAAATTCTTAGGCTGAAAAGAATACTGCATTAAATTTACCCCGAGCCTCTATCTCATGGACATGAAACACCTATACACATGTAGAGATCTCTGAGAAACACTTTGAAAAGCTACGTTGTGCTTTTAACTTTTTATAAAGTCTTATTAATATCATTTAGAGTAGCCATGTGGCTGGCTTCCTGCCTGGCCTCTTTTACTGTGGACTTGGCAGTTGTTATCCCGAGCCCCACACATGTGCAGGGGGAGCTGAGCGTGGGCAGCAGCCCTTTCCCTGAGCCAGCTGGCTTTTGTCATACTGCAAACGGGCAACCCCAGTGCCTGATCCCACAGGATGCACATCTCCCCTGGAATTCCCGGGCTCCACTCAAGGCTGGGCCTGGCACAGGCAGGTCAGAGCCTTTTTCCAGTGGGGATGACTGCAGAAACGTATGGGCAACGGGGAATTTTTAATCTGCTTCTGCTTCTGGTGGAGCCACTGAGAGTTGGGGCAGGACTGGAGGGTTTGCAGGATCAAACTGTTAAAATGCAGCCCCTCCCACACTTCTGGCTGTGGGGCTGCTCCTTGGCTGGGTGGCAGCAGACATAAAAGTGGCATCCACAGCCCAGCCTTGCTCTGGTTTTGGGTCAGAAGCATTGTTGAAAACATGCAATAAGCAGCGAAGCTGGTGAAGGGCATAGTGAAACTCCAAATAAACAGCTTTCCCACTGATTTCATAAAGAATGTTACAGAGAGGGCTCAAGTAGTCAAGTCCAAATACTAAGAGGAAGTGCTAAATCTAGGACAAAAAAAAAAAAAAAGGAAAGGAATCTGCATTTTTATGAGTCGTAGTAGCTGTAGGTACTACAGTTGTAGGTTCACTTCACTGAAGTGAGGAGTGAGTAGCTCTTCCTTCAGCCTTCTTACCCATGGATATGCAGGGATGTAATTAGGCATGGATGAGCTTTAGTTTTTTAGACCCCTCAGGTGTGCACACGTGGTGTACATTCCTTCCTGGGTGTAGTGAGGTGAGGCTCAGTCTGCTCTGCCATGTCTCAAGTGAAAGGACAAGAGAAAATGGCCTTAGGTTGCACCAGGGGAGGCTCATATTAGATATTAGAAAAGAAAAATCACTGAAGGAGTTTTTAGGCTTTGGGTTGCCCAGGGTGGTGATGGAGTCACTGTCTCTGGAAGGGTTCTTGGATGTGGCACTTGGGGATAAGGTTTAGAGGTGGTTGTGGTGATGCTGGGTTTTCATGGGTGGACTAAATTGTCTTGAAGGTCTCCTTCCAACCTCGATGACTCTCTGATTCTGTGAAAAGGTGGTGATAACACAAGAAGGGAGAATGGCAGTCATACTGTTTTTCTTTACCTTGAGCTTGCTGGCTGGTAAATGTGGCAGAGAAGGACCTGGAGGTGCCTCAAAGAACAGCCTTTCAGCATCCTGGTGGACCCTGGGCCCACAGTCCCCCCAAGGGCCTGGACCCCCTGGACCTATCCCTACTGTCACAGAAGAGGCAAAGCTCTGCAGGAAGCCCAGGTCAAGTCTGCTGAAGATTCCTGGGTTTCTGCAATCTACTTTCCTTTTTATGGTGGGGCAGGACAATACGGACACAAACTGGAAAAAGAATTTGGTTAGGAGCTGGTTTCACATGCTTAAGGGCAAATACTCAAATCTAACTCTTAAATTGGACAGTATGGACTTGGTGTCACTGTTCTTGCCTGCTCCCCAGGCACTGCCTGAGAATCAGGTCTCTCATGCAAATTACAGTGAGATGTGTTAGAGGCCCAACTCTGTATTTCTAGGCAGGGCCTCTGGCCACAAAGCCACCCCACATTTTTCATTATAAAGCACCATTTCCATCAGCTGCACAGGTAGACTTTTTTTCCACTTCGTGTACTTTACTTGGGCTTGGATTTTTGGGCAAGACTACTGCAGAAAATATTTGACAGGGATTTCTTTCCATAGTAAAGGACGTGTCACCTGCAATTCTGTATAAATCTGTGTCCATTCAGCCTTGGCATAGCTGTAAACCTCTTAGCTCTTGCTGCCAGAGTCTTGTTAGTACTTCAATTTGCACCAAGAATGCCCCCTTCCCAAATAGCATCTCACATGCAGCTGGATCCTCTTAGAAAATAAGGAGAATACTGTAAGGAGAAGGGAAGGTGTTAGGGGACAGAGACAGACAGACCTTTAAACACATTTCTGCCAGATCCTGCCTTTGTATGTAGGAATAAAACTGCAGAACTACTCTGTTGGCAATAAATAGGTGGGAACCCACCTGCTAAGCTGAGTTCTCAGCCCTCTCTTAAGGCTGCACCATAGATGGGATAACAATCTACTAGTTTTGTTTATTGTTCTAGTTACAGAATTGACAAAACATAAAATCTAAAATCAAAGTAAATCCACTCAGCTGGTATATGTAATAATATATACAGGATTCAAACAATACATAAGAAACAATACAGTTACAAAAAAAAAAAATTCCAGTAATCTATATTTTCAGTTAAACATTACTTAAATGAGAGCATTTTAAAGACTGTAATTTTCCAAATAAACTGTTAGATAACATGTCCAAGGAAAAGCAGACACAAACTTCAGGAAATGTGTGTATGATCATGAATTCTGTCTTGCATTTGTACATGAGTGTCTTGCCTGTTCACCTGAAAATGTATCACTTAAGGAAGCCATATGGAAGTGTAAGAGGTTCGGGTGAGTAGGCTGGAATTATTTGTGATACCATGTTTACTACCACAACATGAAATTCAGGATGGTGCTCACCAGATTTCCACCCCATCTAAGATCTGAAGTTAAATCCCAGTGCTCCTGATTCCACAGGGCTCCTGTCTTTGTTCAGGAGATAAGTGGGATTGAAAAGCCCCTGACAACTTGACGTGGGCCCAGCAGCTTTGGATTAATTTCACTCAAAGATTTCCTTACATGGGTGTCATATAACTTTTAAAAAGTCATTTGCTACCAAAAAAAAAGAGGTACAGGATCGCTGAATTATCATCACATTTAACAGAAAAGGAGAAAACCCCACTTATTCTGCCCTGGAAGTAAAAGGTGGTTTGGATGCAGGTCTGCAAGGGTGAGGTCACTGCAGGTCTGTGGATCTCCCTTCCCCCAGAGCAGGAGTGAGGAGGAGGAGAGCTCGGTGGGATGGATCCTGGCTCAAGGTCCCCTTCTCCCAGAGTTCCTCCAGCAGCAAGAGGGAGCAGCAGCGGGTGGAGATGTCTCTGAGGAGCAGTGGCTCCACAGGCAATGGGGCAGAGGGAGGGTGTGCAGTTCTCACTTCACTCTGTGTTAGAGCTGCACCTGAAATCACAGATATCATCTTACCTACTGAAACTCTGAATTCTGAACTGCAGTTCCATGAGAACTGAGAAAAGGGGAATATTTGCCTATCTTTTGATGGCAACATCTCGTGACAGAGGCAGCTTTTGCCAGTGCTCCGAGCTTATGTTGTATTTATTAAAAACTGGTAGTTGTGCTAGTAGCTTGCTTTGTTTTTTAACTCCTAAACATGAAAAGCAAATGTGAATCAACCTCTTTAAATTAAATATGAGAAACAATTACGTTTTGACAGTTTAATTGCATTCTTCCTCCAACATGGCATTCTAAACAAGATACCACATGTATTTAGCATGCTGATTATATTTTTAGATTGTTTTGCAATTAAGAAAGTATCCCTAAAAGAGATAAAATAATTGGCTGACTAAATCACTATTTCTTGAGGGAACAATATTAAGAAATGAATGTTGAATGGCTATATCCATAATAATTAGCTTTTAAATCACTGCTTAAAGGTTTTAGGTTTTAGCCTTCAAAATTGTATCTGTCATTCAATTTGCTGCATATTATTCAACTTTGCTTATGTAAAAAAAAAAAGGAAAAGATCCAACCATTGCCAACAAAACAGCCTTTAGTGTAACTGGCAGAATCTCAGGACTTTAAATGGCAAAAACACCCAGACACCCAAAATGTCTTTCTTTAGGACTCTCTTCTATATTTCTGATAGTCATTGTGCCACTGATGTTGTAAATAGAAAAAAAAAGGATACTAACTTATTTCAAAATCACTGACTATTTGTGTACATTCCAGCTTCCCTAGAGTACTGGGTGACCTTCACGTTGCTCTTATTATTTTGCATAAAATGCTTTCTTACTTTTCTTGATAAAAAATTAAAGATTACATACCAAACATTGTCATGAGTTTTGTTATTCCTCAACAGTTGATTGCAATGGGATGGTGGGATCTGAGCTGGAAAAAGAACACCTCCATTACCCAGGTTAAAGGTGCCCCTCGTTGACGATGTTCTGAAATTTCCTGTTAAAAATAAAATAATCTATTTAAAAGAGGGATGTTGGAATCAAAAATTCAATTCTGTTGAAAAAACCCCCTGTGTTTATAATTATCATTTCAACCCACGACCATGTGCCAAACATCTTTTTTTATTTTTACAGTATATTTTTGTTTGACTTTTCATACCAACAACGAACTAAAAACACATCTCAACTTCTTCCAGTGGAGGCAATGCAAGTTTTTATTCTGAGCCTTTTCTATGTAAATCTGTGCAAAGCCAAGCCAGTATTCAGAGAAGACACACAGTAGGCTCATGATTCACAACAAGACCATATGGAATTTGCTGGAACTTAATTTTAAGATACCAAATAAAATTGTATTTAGGAGCAGAAAAGTGAGAGGCTGAACTGCAGCTGAGTCTGAAGCAACATTGTTAAGACCTTTCATTAGGAATATAAAGTTCAACCTGCTTGAGATGCTCTTTAAGGTACATTGATTTCATACATTTCCTACTGAGGTGCACACAAAAATATGTGAGTAGGGATGCCAGTAGTTCACAGATGAATGATTTGTAAGGGGAAAGAGAGGTTAGCCCAGACATCTGGGTCAAAGTGAAGACATGCTGGTGAGAAGCAGAGTGCAACAATGCTGGATGGGCTAACCAGCTGAAAATATTCCCAGGCCCCAGCAGCAGTGCTAGTGCAGAGAGGGCTTGTCTTGGCAGCTTTAAGAACAGGACCAGGTAGGCAGGGAGAGAGAATTGGGATTGCCCAGCAGACACAGCTGGAATAAGCACACAGACATTTCAACACACAAACTCACAGCATCACTCTTTACTTATTCTTCTGTAAAAGGCCTGAGAATGCATGATCCACTCTGGTTGTTGAAATAAATGCCTTTGGGTATCATAGTGCAATGTAATTCTATAAAATAACTGGCAAATATAGGGTAATAAGAGATCTTTATTTAGTGCACAGTCCCAAGTAGAAGGTCCCAAAGAAAAAACAGGGTAAAAAGGTGTACCTCATCATGTACAGGAAATTATTTCAAAACTGTTTCCAAAACTGGGATTCGGAAAGAAATAAGTGGTGGCAAGATATAGCCATGAACCCTTTCCAGCCAGCATTCCTGAACTGTGAAAATCATGAAGACAGTTGTGATAGGAGCCTGACAAGGCTTCACTCCTTGTACATGTTCCTGGCTTTTCAACAGCACCATGGATATCCAGCACAGGATATTGCTTCCCCACAGAGCCTGCCACGCTTGAGATGATGGGTCTGTGTTTTACAGGCTGAGAGCTGACCTATCTCCTTTTTAAGTCAATGGCTGTTTCCTGATTGTAGATTGTTAAAACCAGCACCAACATCACAGTGGCTGGAGTTGGAATAATTACACCCAAATGAGCTTTTAGGTAACAGGTTTTGATAGCAGCTTATCAATAGCTGACAGCTGGTGCATTGATAGAGAGGAGCTGAGCAAAGATAGCTCCTTATATGCCAGCTGCTAAGTGACAGCACAGACACCTAATTCAATGGAGTTGCAGCCACCAAACCTCAAAGTCATCTCATCCCTTGTGCTGCTCCAGCCTTGCTGGCCTTTCAGCCAGGTTACCAGGTTGCATGAGATGAGCAATGGCCCTAAAATCTTCATGCAGGGATGCAGAAACTTATCAGGCAGGGAGTGCAATGGAAGACAGAGGAGTAAGGAAGGAAGAAAGAGAGAATTCCTTGTTTCAGCAACAACAAAGTGTTTAAGAGCTCAGCAATCCCTCCTTCACGCTGCCTAAGTTGTATCCAGTGCAACACACATTCCAAGTCAGAAGGCATTATTTTTGTTGAAAGATGGGAGTATAGACAGGAGAGCTGCAGGTTCAATTCATGTCAGTGGCTGAAGAGACTTCTGTGCCTTTCCTTCTGCCAACAGCCATTGGTGCCACTTGTACATTTTTGCAAAGACAGTGGTCACTCCTAAGGTGTCACTTGCTAATGGCCTGTCCCTACCAAAAGAAACAAAGCTGAGCCAGTTATTTGTGAATGCATTTAGCTGAGTTTGGCCAGGAGGGGAAGATCAGACATTTGTCACAAATCTGCCTGTATATCTGGTAACTGTGGTGAGTGAGCCTTGTGCTCCTGAGAGCCTGCTGGCCCCCTCCAGACAGCAGCATCAGACAAAACTCTGATGTGGTTCAGATGAGCTACTTACACCAAAAATATAGAAGCAGTGATGGGCAGAACTGCTTAAAAATCAGGTTCCAACCATTTCTGGAACACTCAGTAAAACAGGTTGATTGATGGACAGATTTATTTCTTATGACAAATAGCCAAAATTCCTAAACCAGATCCCAGCACTTCAAGAGTCCTGTCAGCAAGATCCCTCTGTGGACTGGAGGCAGCTCAGGTAAGATTTCTATCTCTGTGCATTGTCTACAGAACCAGGCAACCAGTTTCTTAACACAGGTGTTTAAGGTAAGGGCCTAAAAGAAGTGGGAATGAGCCACTCAGAGATGTAGGAACAGCAAGCTGGTGCCTTCACAGACATGCACCTTTCTGCTGCAACAACCAAACTGGATACATTTATGGATCTGTAGCATGTTGCTGAGATTCCTTCCCCAGCTGTCTTAATTCAACAGGTCTGATCCAACCCAGATACATTGATGAAAAAGGAAAAGACATGGGGAACCTCTAGTTTGGACTTAAGCTTTGGACTTAAACAACAGTCAGGTTTTGGCACAGGGAAGAGATTTCAAATGAGCACAAATTGGTGAGCTACAAATTTAGAAAGGGGGCAAACTATTTAGATTCAGGCCAGATATTCTGGGGAAAACAGACCAAAAGTAATATCTATTCTAAGGAAAAATACTGATAAACTGTGGAATTACAGACGGGCTCTTTCTTCTTTTTCCTTACGGTCTGGAGTATGCCTTGTAGCTCATCATATTTTTGGCTTCTGGCACATATTTTATTAACTTCCATTATGTACAGAAACAAAACAGACCACTATTTAAAAAAAAATGTTGTGAGTACAAAAAGAAATATAATGGCATATTCAAAGAGTAATTAAAGACTCTCTTATGAGATTTAAAAGCTGAGAAGAGTTTGAAAGACTTTCACACACAAAATATTATACAAAAATTATATGAAGCCATTTGCATCCACATTTGTGAGCCATGTGACTTCCCCTGAGATTTAGTTTGGCTTCTCCATTTAAAGCACTACAGATACTGAAAACTGAGGACTAAAAACTTGGCTTGCTATCAACCCCAAATTTCAGTTTAGATGATGCAGGAGCAACCAACAGAATCGGACCTCACTTAACTCATTCCAGCCTGCTCAATTACTGTCACCATTAGAAATTGCTTCATGTGCCAAAACCCTTTAAGGCCAACCCAGCCTGATAAAGATGCCTGCAAAGCTGAGAAACTGCAAAACTCTCAGCATACTGTGCATAGGTTGGATGATGTCAGGGTTGAAAGATATCCAGGAACACAGCTTTGGTTTTTTTCTGTCCTTGCTGTTCTAGAGATCTGGTCTTACCTGACATACTTGTAAGTGACACACAGACAGCAAAAAACATGATCATGTGAGATGTTGTCAAGTGCCTTGTGATCATGGAGCTGGACTACCAGCAAGGCAAACCCTGACAGCTGCTGGATTGGGGTTGGATTGGACAGCTGCTCCTGTTATTCTTTCATAGTGAGCATTTTGCTGCACACAAAAAGCCCTATCTGCTCCTCAGGTGTAAGACTGTTCTGCAGAATACGCAAGAGAATCTACAGTAATTTTAGCCATGTCCTGGGAAAGAAATGTGTCCAAGGGAAAGGCCTATTTTTAGATTGTCACTGTTTCATGGACATTAATGAAAAAGGTGGAGAGGTTGCTCAGAAGTTTCTTTGCTTCCCCTGTACACAGCAGAAATGGGCATCACAGCAGCTCTAAAAACTTCTCTGCTGCAACAAGTGTAGTTTGACAGGAAAAAGTTGTAGCTAGAAGAAAATGATCCACAGAAGTTACAGGTGGGTATTTTTGTAACTGTCAAAAAAGCACCTTAAAAGTAGTCAGGTGGTGAATGAATGCAGGTTAAATGGTTATTAAGTTGAGCCTCCCTAAAAAACACAGTTTGTAGCTATAACTGAATGAAACTTGCTGTGAAATCTGCAGAAACACTGAAAGCTGATTTCTCACCATGCTGAGGTTCAGTTTCCAGGTCAAATTGTGACCTGATGTAAACGGAGTTTCCATGAAGTAAATGGGCCTCTGGCCCATCCCTGCTAAAGGTTGGGTCTAATATTTGTTGTTAACAAAATTTCCAAATCTACAGGTCTTTTAAATGAACATGCACCTTGCCCCTAACAAAATCTAACAATTATATTTCTGCAAACTCACTGAAAACTACCTTTCTTAGTGTGGTTTTCACCTGAAACCTCTTGTAGTTTCCATAATATTTTTGACTGAGATTTAGGGAACAACTTAAGAATTAAAGTGGAAGCTTAAAAGGGCAGAAAACCACAAGAACTAAAAATTAAAATCCATATATAACCAGGTATGAACCCAGATGATAACCTCAGACCAGCAGATGGTGAAATACCTGGAGTCTCCTGACCCTGTGCCACCCAAGCCCCTGCCTCCATCCCACCCATGTCTTCATACTACTGGCAGGGTTTGGAGTGTATTGACTGACCCAGGTATTTCTGTAAGATTTTTCTCCACCTCATACCTACAGCTGATGGGAAGTCATTAAAAGATGTGACACAAGACTTTATCTGGATGGTGTGGTGAGAGGGCCACTGGCTTTCCTCCTGTCCCTCCCCAGCACGCAAGATGCAGGAGGACTGGGCCCAAACCTGAAAGCCCATTATGTAAACAAAGAATGTACATAAATATACCTAAATAAAATCATAGAATGATTTGGATTGGAAGACCTTTAATGATCATCTAGTTTCAACCCTCCTGCCACGGGCAGGGACAGCTTCCATTAGATAATGTTGCTTAAAACCCTATCCAGCCTGGCCTTGAACACATGCCCCAGGGATGGAACAGCCACAACTTCTGTGAGCAACCTGCTCCTGTAGCTCACCACCCTCACAGGAAAGAATTTCCTCCTAATGTCCAATCTAAATCCTCCCTCCTTCAGTTTAAAACCATTCCCCCTCGTCCTATCACTGCATGCCCTTGCAAAAAGTCCCCATAGAAATAAATTATCTTTTCATATAAAAATCTTCTAAAGCCCGTTTTCAGAAGAGTAATAGAACTGCCAGTCCAACACCTGCAGGGTTGGAAATAATTTACTTAGCCTCGCTGACTTTAGGGCAGGTTCTTCACTTGATAGATGGCCCAATTAAACATCTGTTAATCACATTATCTCGTCCCGAGGTGGAATACCTGGTTCTGCAATCCCATCCCTGTGCCAGATAGCATGGGATGGCCCCAGGGTAGCAGGGGACCCCAGCAGGGCCCCCAGGAGGTGGCCGGGGCGCAGAGCCCGCCCGGGGCAGGGCTGGGGGGCTGTGCCTCCCTCCCCCTGCACAACCTCCCCGTAACCTCGCGCTCCTCAGCCCTCCTGTACATTTTAGGCCTTGATAATAAAGCAACATCTGCAAACTTACAAGTGCTTTACTCGAGTTAATTGAGTAAATTGAAGCAAGCTGCGGGGCAGGGGTGATCTATGATCCCAGGTTGCGGGCCGGGAAGGGAGACAACAGATTTACTGCAAAGACAGTGGGCGGCCTTTTGTTCGGGCCCTGGTTCACGGGAAGTTTGAGGTCACGAGGGATTAAAATATCTTCAGAAACAAATGGAATAATTTGGCTGAAATATAAGGCACGCAGTGCCAGCTCATGCCAGGAAACCAGGGGTGATTTATGTGCCTTCAATCCAACACATTTTTCTGATATCTGCCCCATTAGGTTGAATTTATAGATTTTTTTTTTTTTTTAAGAATATGTATCCTCATCTCTCGTTTTCTGACATGTTTGTGTTCTGGGGAGCAGTTCCAAGGATTGCAAAATAAATAAAAGGGCGCATTACCTTGCATTCACAAGGGCAGGGGCCTGCTGGTTTTGCATCTCAGGGGGGAAAAAAAAGCAAACCAAAAAAAAAAAAGGGAAAAAGAGCAAACCAAAACAAACTCCCAACCTCCCGTTTACTACACTTGTTTGGGAATTACTTATTAAAAAAGACATTAAACAGGTAATGCTCTTTCTCCTATAATCTGTACAAGTCATTAAGTTTAAGCACAATTCGCCACCTTGAAGCAATTGGATACATTGTAATTTGTTTTATGGTCTCACAGATGCAAGGTATTTGCCGAGCTATAAATACATAAAAGTGGTTTATACGAGCAGCCCGTACCGGTGTGAGTTGGGAAGGGAGAGCCCCTCCTGGTTTCCCTGTTCCCAAGCACACACGGACGCACATGCGCCCGGCCTCGCGCCCCGTCTCTGTTTATTTCTATTTTATTTTTTACTTCGCTTTTTTTTAAAGCCTGGCTCATTTTTAGCGGGATATATTGTCCCTTTTGTAGTTTCTGTGCCGCTTTATTAAATCCCAAACTCCTTACAGAACTGTACCATTTTAATAACCCAAATCCACGCGGGCCGTAAAGCTGTCGAAACGTCCCTCGCGCCCGCCGTGATCAGCTGCACTGATATCAGCAGCCCTGATTAGCCAGGGCCGCTCACGCCACCCGCTTTTATTGCACGTGTCACTTACAGTTTTGACAGTTTTACAAGGCTTAATGGCTTTGTATTAAATACATTGTGTTTCGAGGAGACTGACAGTTCAGGGTATCTTGTAAATACGGTGCCGCGGCGTTTCCTCGGGAGCAATGAAACATCCAGCGTTTCTGTTGTAAGCAGGGGCACTGCACCAAAAACAAAAGTTCACCCCAGCCAAAGCTGAAGTCCAAGTATCAAGAAAAAAAAAAAAAGCTAGGAAAAAATATTTTCTTTTGTCTTTTTTTTTTTTTAATATATGCGTCAAGCTACATATGTCTTGTAACACACTCAAACGTTGTGCAGCAAAAGCATCAGCAATAGCTGCAACACCTGAGGCACCCTCTCCACAGAAATTATTGGGAAAACGCTCTTGCAAAAGTTTCCTACAAAACCCTGGTTTATTGTTTGGTTTTCTTACAAATAAAAAACATTGCCCAGAGGTATTAAAGTACTTCTGAACTTCTTTACCAAGCTGGTGTCTATTTTTAATCTCATGAAAAAACGTTGCCTAAACTGATCATTTCTGACGTGTTTTGTTCAGAAATGGGGTTGAAATTCACACCATTAAATCTGCTTGGACTTTAGGGTTCTTTTGGGCCTAAGATAGAGATGATCAGAAGGAAGCATCTCATTCTTTGAATGGCAGTAAGTTCAAAATCAAAATCAAAATCTCTACTTTTGGTTATAGGCCAGTTATTTCAGAAATTAAAATGAATCCCCCAACCTGAGAATCACCTTGACACAGATAAGCATTTTCACAACCAATTCAAGAGCAGACTGACCACTTAAGACCTGAGCATTGTATAAGTTTTTGCCCCCTCAGAGTATCTACTTACACATGTAATAGTTCTCTGACTGATTAAATTTGTACAACCTGTTATTTACTATATGAATCAGGTTATCAATCCCAGATATATTTCATTCACTGCTGTTCCTGTGCCAATTTCTCAACAAATGGCACAAGTGTCCCTTATCATTTACACACACAGGTTTTATTATTTTGATTATATCAGGATAATAAAACTGGTACAGTTTCTTTATAGTACAGCCTTTTCTTTATGTGGTGACCAGTATGAATTTACTCACACCAGTAGAAATTCTCCCATTACTAGGAAGGAATGTTTTTGCTGCTACAGCAGAAGACACACTAGAGATTAACTATTTAAATTAAAAAAAATGAACAGTGGCAAAATAGTACTCTCAAATGAAATTCTAAAACCAGTATAAATAAAATTACTTTATCCTAGGCCTTAAATATCAAAAGATTGATGTTGCTTCTTTCTCCAGCTTGATGTGAGTAAAATATTAGAAATGTTCTAATGCTTTTTGAGTGTAAAGTTCCTTAAAGTCTAAATTCATCAAGAAAAAAGTAATTCAATATATGATCACTCACCATCTTTTCTGGTATCAGGGAGCAGTAAAGGACCTGGTATCTGGTTTTACTATAAACACACACACATTAGTTTCAACTTTAGATAGTTTCTAGAGCTGATTTTGGCATGTCCCTGTATTTATTACCATGGAATTTTCAACCACCATACTGATTACTTAAAAGAGAGTCAGCCATTTGACTCTGTGTACATCATTTCAGTGATGTCTGTAACCCACATGCAGGTGATCTGCTGAACAGATAGTTCCCAATGCAAAAGTGCTGCAGTGGCCATAGAAATTATCCCCAAATGCTGTCCAAGTACAAGATCAAGACAGGTATTTGGGATAAACCATGGTAGAGTACACCTGGTAAAATAAATCGGTGGTTGCTTGCCCAGTGGACCTTGCAGGCTGTTGTGTCTGCTGTTCCTTCCTTCCAGGCTGTGCTTGCTCCTAGGAGTAACCACAGAAAGGCTGAATGTAACTTTTGTTGTTCTTGAAGGCTCTCTGCTTGCATCACACACTTCATGGGACCTGCCACAGCTCATCCCCTTCCCAAGGTGTCTCCTCCCCTGCCAGACCCTAAACCCTGTTGGGTGGCACATGGGACCCGGAGGAACCATTCCCAGGACTGTGTTGCTCTTCCCCCCATCCCACCTCCTCTGCTGGCACGTTGCTGCTGTGGCTGAGGGACCCCTCCTGTGGGCTGACACCCAGACAGTCCCTGCTCCTGCTGCACAACCCAGAGCCAGCACCCTCGGCCCTGCTGCCCCAGCAGCAGGTTGTGGGGATGGGCTGTTCTGTATTAAAGTTTGGAAATGAAAGTGAAAGCACATGTGAGACCTGCTGAACAGAACAGAAGAGCTGGAGACTTAGCTGTATGCCAGAAGCCACAACCAGATAGAAATCACAGGTTAGTCAGGAAATTACTTGCATTTAATTTGGGGCCGTGTCTCCTGGGAGGAGGCTGCCCTTTTCCTGTTGTGCAGAGATGTTGCCCCTGGGTATAATTTGCCTTTTTCATAAGCAAGGGTGCTATCTCCTCCTTCCTCAAAGAGACCTTTCAAAGCCAGCTGAGGAGAATCAAATGTGGCACATTAGCAACAGGACAATGGCAAAGTCATTATAAATTGACTTCCTTACTGTGAGCTGCAGTAATCTGGATGTATTACTAGCATGATTCTGCAATAAAACTGAAGCAGCCAGTTCCTCAACTAGAATTAAAAACACCTTCTCCCAACTTCAGAGAGGTAAGGAGTGCTCCCATCCTCTGGGGATGAGGTGAGGAGCCCGGCAGACAAGGATTCTGCTCCTTATGTGTGTGCTGAAGGGAAGGGTCCTTTCCAAGCAGGTGTGGACATGGCCAGAGCATGGAAATGGCCAGAGCACGGACATGGCCACAGCATGTAGACCACTCTGTGAGGTTCAGAAGAAGGAGCAGACTCATCAGAGCTCCCTGCACACCACAGTGAGAGGTGGCAGCACCGCTGCCACGTTCCCAATTCCCTCCTAAAAGGAGCCTCCCTCAGTGATTGAGGAGATCATCTCTGACAACTGGAACTTAGAGCTGGAGAAAAAGGTGATGCACTGCTCTGGCTCCCAAATTTCCCAAGTGCTGCAGTCAGCAAGGCTGCATGTGCCAATGGCTCCTCAGCAGAGCCAGGGCTGGGGAAGCCATCTCTGAACCAGCTGGGATGCTGAGGTAAAGCATCTGCCAGTTTTCCCCTTTGTATTTTTTCCCTCACACCTTCCACACAAACAATGGCAACTTTTACAAGCATGTGTCTGCCATAAAATGAGGACTCACTAAAAAAAATGTTTCATTCAAAGCAAAGAGGTTTTTAAAGGTGCATTTTCTGCAGGGCAAGGGTTTTTTTAAAAGTTCTTGGCTCTTGCATCCAAAGAATTCATTAAAAATGTTACTCTAGATCAAATGAACAAATTTTTGATTTGGTTATGAGTTTTCCCCTCTTCTTAACTTAAATTCAAAAATTAATGCTTGTGCTCAAGAAAAATTACTATCCCTATTCAAGATGTTTTGGTAGCAGATCTGTATTCTGGATACCATTTCTTATGACCAGTTATTCAGTGTCAGCAACTTAGTATTTGGCAGCTTTTTGGCAATTATTGACTCTCAGTGTCCCCTGCATGGAGCACCCCTCCTGTACATCAGCTGTGCATGAGGCACATGCAGAGTTCCTTTGCTGGAAAAGCCAAACCTGAAAAGTCTGACACTAACACATCCCTCTTCATAAACTGTGATAAGATTCCATATGATCATCCCTTTAGCAAAACATGAGCAGGATTAGTCACATGGGGCTCCAAAATTAGTGACTCACATCCCATTTGCAATGGTTATTTTTTCTTAAGCTTTCCAGTAGCGCTGAGTTTGGGCACCAGCTCTCTCCATTTTGCACAGCCTGAGCCATCCAGCAGCTCAGCCTCGTGGACACAGCACGTCCACCCCAAAGCACCAGTGTTCCTCTGTTCCCAGGACGTGGCAGAGCATCAGTAAATAGCAAAGTAATGAAATAAATTGAACAGAAGCAAACAAAACAAACCCACCAGTTCAGGAACCGCAGCCCGGCCTGCCCTGAAGGGGTTAATGAATTCCAGTTTGGTATAAGTTTGGGTAACTAGGACTTTCCCATGGCAATAAAAGTTCATATTAAACTCAGGTCTTGGTTCCTCAGGCCTCACACAACCTCTTTTTCAAGCAAAACTCTGGGATGCTGGTGGGAGTTTTGCCCCAGAGGTGGGGTGAGGAGAGCCCTTGGCTGGGGTGACCCTGTCTCAGGGGACAGAGATTCTCTGCCAGCTCCAGGTGCAGGATCAGACCTACCCTGGGCTTCCAGGGCTGGGCTCAGGTAACTTGAGCCAGATAGGCTGGGAAGAAAAATGTTCTCCTTATATTTCACAAGTTCTGCTTTTCACATATGCTTAAGAAAATCTATTTACAATATTACAACAATGTAGACCATAAAAATAGTTTAGTGGGCTACCAAAAGATTGAGTTAAGCCCTCATCTAATTAAAAATATCCCACTAGCTGTGAATCTGTAGGGGCAATTTAAAATAATTCTGGAAAGTATTGTCTCCTGGGGTTATAATGTGGAGTTTTTATTTTCTTTTTCTTTTTTTGCCTTTACTATTTCTGTCCTTTTCTGGCTTTGTTCTGTTTAAAGGGTGAATTAACATCTGACTGTAGCCTTCAGCTTTGGCTTGCTTTTAATACCATATACTGTCACTTCTATTAAAAAGGGAAAAAAGAAGTTTCCAATGTTTTTTTTATTTTTCCCCCTTTGTCTACAACGTGTGTAAAGAAAAGTGGCCGAAAGGAAAGGTTAAGAATAGTTCCTTTTTTCAAATCTATGTTGATTGAATTAAAATGTTTGAATTTTATTGAACAGGGAAAAAGAGATTTTTAAAAGCCTATCTGTAGCCCCCCATAAAAGCATTTTTTTTAATAAAACTTCTGTTTAAAAAGTATGTTATTAGCAGTATATCCTGTGCTGCATATTAATAAAACAATGGAATTTTGTATTTCTTTTTCTCATAAATTACATAATTCAAACCTTGAAACACCTTTAATGAACACTGACTCGGCATGTGGCACTTAATAAAACTGGGCTAAACTCGTTTTCTGCCTGACAGGCTACCAGTGGAGAATGTGCCCTACAAGTAAATGATTAAGAGGCAGAAATCTTTTCTGGACTACTATTAAACACTTCAAAGATTTTCAAAGTCAGATAAAATGAAAAGCAAATGTGTTTCACTGCCTCTCAAATACCTCAAATGTTTTAGCAGGTGCAAGCAATGAAACCTTCTGTAGTGACAGCACTTTAGGGTCTGCAAAGTGCACCCTACTGAATTATGGGAATGCAGGGCTTACTTCATAAAAATTCATGATTTTAGATGAGGGGAGATGCATGTCCTTAATACCCATCTACACATGTAGCACAGAAGGAGAGTCCCTTTGTGTCTCCCGGTGTCACAGGCGTGTCTTAACCCTCGCTGGAGCTGCTGGACTGTTTCATGTTGAGTTCCAGAGCCTTTAACCCTTGCAAGCTTTGCCTTTATTTTAACCTCTCTGCGGAGGAGCAGGCAGACAGTCCATCCTCTGTGCTGTTTGTGCTCCAGCAGATATTCCAGTGTGAGAGAGGAAAGTGCAGCCAGCAGGCAGGAGCTGCCCCTGGAGCCTGGCTGAGCTGGCAGCACGTCCTGGCAGCAGGGCACAGCTCCCATCCTGGCAGCAGGGCACAGCTCTCCCAGTGTCCCAACCACCCTGCTCAGCCTCCCCGGGGCTCAGTGCCCCATGCCCTGGGGCAGCAGTGCCATTTCCTGCCCCATGGTGTGTTCCATGGACTCGATGCCCCAAAGCCTGAGGGCATTAAGGACACAGGGCTGCCAGTCTGGCTGCATTTTTACATGGCACTCTCAGTCTAAGACAACTGAGGAAATTTCCTCAGTATTAATTTCTCTGGCGTATAGAGGAAAGTCTACACATATTAAATAGTTGTTGCCGCTTTGAACTTTCTCTTCTAGAAAACTGTAGATGAAAGTGGGGCTTATAAAAGCAAAGATAGGTACCATCTGGGCAGGTGCTGGTAACTGCTCTCAGGCCCTGCCAATTTACCAGACCATATCCCTCAATCTGAGCCCTGAATTTGGATTCAGAAGGATTTTATCAGAGGGTTGCCTGGGTTTTGAGAGCAGGACCAATAGTCTCTTGTGCGAGTTTGTTGCATTTCCTCTGATTGTGCTTGACTTCAACATTTAACTGACAAATATTTTGTCGAGGATTAATAAATGACTAACACAAACTAAACATGCTGTGGACTGTAATGTTATGGGCTATACTTAAACAGAGAAAAAGCAGGATAAAAAACCTGGAAAGACAGTTTTAAAAGCTGGTAGAACAGTTTTAAGCAAACTATTGTTGAATTCTTCCACGATTCTGTACTTATTAGAAGATGTCAGGTATCAATTCTTTATATATTCTCTTTAAATGCAATGTAAATGTGTTTTATTTACTGGCACCCTGAATGGGATTGTGTAGCACCACTTTCTCCTGAGCTGCTGAGGGTATTTCCCTGGCTGCACTGCAGCCCTGCTGTGCCCAGCCTGGCTGCAGGGTGTCTGTCCTGCCCCAGCAGGCTCTGAGGAGGTGGCTGCACACCTTGCACAGGGCCCAGGGGCTCAGCAATGAAAGGCCTGAGTGTATTCACTGACCCCATGATAAATCCAAACCCTGAGCTATTGCAAACAAGATACTGCACAGAAAAAGGGGCCTGCAGTAAGTGCCAATACAAGAGGGGAAGATCACAGATTTAATAAAATCTCATTATCCCACTACTCGGCATCCTTGGAATCTATTTACCTTTGTGTCAAAGTGCTAAGTGAAGTGTCCAGCATTACCTCCCTGATGAATAATAACAGGCATGATTAACTTTAAAACCCCACTAACATAACTACATGCAAAGAATTGCACTTACCACAGTGTTGTGGAGAAAATCTTGTCCTGATCAACAGCTTGACATTCAGGGCTTTGTTTCCCACAGCAGCTGCATCTTCACTTTTTCACGCCAATATCTGATTTCCTGTGGGTAGATGGAGTGATAGTAATTCTTCTGCTAGGATGTCTGTGAGTGCATAAATGGGAGGACGTGTAGTAAAATCCTGTTGTGAGCACAAGTGTATTTAGTTGTGCAATAATAGAACCACACGAATGATCCCATATTAAAATAAATTCACAGAGCCTGACATTATGGAAGCTGAGAACAAATGTTTCGCCATGTAATACATAAAGAATATTCATATAATATATAAAATAATCCAGATCAACTGAAAATATTTATGGGCCAGCCATGCAGCTGGTGTAAATCAGCACAGCCCCACTGAAGTCGGTGGAGCGACACCAGTTTTGGGAGTAGGAAGATTTGGCACCCAAGTAATTTGGATTTTCAGCAAGAAAGCCCAGAGCTACTTCTCCTGTGGATTTGATGATTGAACCTCTGTTTAAAAGGTTGTGTTTTGAAATTCTGACTCGAGAAAATCATATATTACAGTTTAGGTTTTGAACAGCTTTTGCTGGCTGTGGAAACATTTAATTCATCACAGTTGGCACCGTGTATTATCTGAGATAGTGTAATGGAAACTTTGAGGGACTGACGAGGTTTGTAACATTTTACATGTGTATTTACCCTTTCTGGCTTTTAATATAGGAACAGGATTGCAGGGCATTAGACTTTGACCCATATCCTGTTACATTTGGGAACAGCCTCTTCACCGGTGTCCAAGAGCTCTGGGTCATTCTGTTGGTCAGCCAGACATGTATGTGTATATCTCATGTATTGTCCATATTTATTTTGTGAGATGGGAAAAATTAACGTGCCTACCATTTACTGAGATGTTTGCACATGAACATTACATCACACATTTAAATAAATACAGATGCATTTATTTCAGCATGTGGATATCCAGACGTCTGTGCTTGCCTGGCATACATCTGGATAACTGAAGCATACGATTTCCACTTGTTTATAACTCCTTTCTTTCTGAACCAATTTTTTTTCCAACTTATCCAAGCCCACATTTCTCACTGGAGATTACATGCCAAGTTTGAACTGTTTTCAGTTACTCTAGCACAAGTTTAACATCTGAAACAATTCTTTAAGCATGCTCTAAACCAACCATATGGATTTTTACCAAACTTTCCAAAAGCTACAAAAGTATCAGCCTAAAGGAGTAATTTTTTTTTTCTGGAAACTCATAAAGGGGCTTAGAAAGGAAGTACCTCTTTAACTAGCAAGGAACACTCAACTACCAAAGAATTGTTTTCAAGAAGGTCTGAAAGTCTGTTTCTGGTCAAACACATGTCCTGCTCTGTCTTCTTATGTTGGGTTGGGTAAATTCTGAGTTCAGTCCTTACACGTGGAAGATCCCTAAGAGTGTTATTTAAAGCTTTTGTTGAAACTATAAGCTGGAATTTGTTCTCAGCTTTTCCCACAGCCTCCAAAAGGACTTCCTACCTGGGAGACCCCACCAGTAAGTTCTGTGGTGTGTCCAGTTGTGGTTCTGAAGGAGTAAGGTTAGGACACATGGGCTTCTAGCCTGGTTGAAATTTGGAATGAGAAATCAGATCTGCCATGGCAGGAAACGTGGGGTCTGGCTCTGAATTCCCTCCTTGGTGTTATGGGCTGGCACAATGGTATCTTGCAGCATGGCAGGTAAAAAGCAGTTTGTGTTCAGGCTCATCTAACAGGGAAAGTGCAAGCAGAGGGTCCTGAGCAAGGCAAGCCTGTTAACTCAGGCCCATCTGCTAGGTCCTGACAGAAGCAATGTAGATAAATCCCATGTGGTATGTTCTTATTCCAACAGGCTTCAGGTGTCGAATTTTTGGAGCTCTCTTTTCTTTTAAGATATGAGACTCTTTTATAAAGCAGTAGAAATTAGGTTCTCTCTCTGTGACAGCAGCAGAAGTGCAAAGTCATTTGGAAGGGGTGGCAAAGAACACTTTATAACCAGAGTCAGGGCTGCCCCACTCCTCCTGTCCCAACAGGCCCACACACCAGAAGCCACTGAGCAGGAGGAAGGATGACACACAGTTTCCTCCTGTTGAAATGTACCCTCAGCTGGTGATGTCCAAGCAAGGCAGCACCTCAGGGCTCTGCTCTCTGCACAGCTTCTGCAGGCTTTGGTTTTGTGAGCTTTGAGTTGCCAGTGTTCCCATGAGAAACCCACACCCAGCAAGTGCAATGGCAGGCGTAAGCAGGATTTTGAGGACATAGGTGACAGTGAAACACTACCCTGGTTTTCCTCCCCATTTAGTCATGCCTTTCATTCCACCCTCGCTTGCAGGTGACATGAATTTGATTATCCCAGCTGCTCAACCACCCAATGAAAAACAGCAGCTCCCATCCAGAAGCAAATCAGCATGAAATCAGAGAGTTGACAGTGGTTTCTCAGAAACTCCCTTTAATGTAGTTACACTGTGGACTGGGTTACCTATTCAAACCAGGCTGAACTCACACATCTGACCCAGCCCAGCATCACCGTGTTTGCCTTCAACCCATCCAGTCCTTTAATGTCTTCAGATTACAGCTGTGGTGGGAGGGAAACCTGAGGTGTTTAACAAATACTATTATTTTATAAGCTCCTGTTAAATAGTTAGACAAATATTCTGTAATCCTTCAGGCTCATCTTAGGTCAACCACGTAGTTAATGAACAATGATAACAAATGAGTAAGTTGAAATTGAAGCTTTGGGGAAAATGCCCCATCTCTTCCTCACACGCCTGTGTGCACATATGCAGAGAATCTGTTAAGCATTTACATTTTAGTTTAAACTTTCTTGCCACACTCAAGAAAAATAAATTTGCTGCTTCCAATAAGAGGATTGAAACCAAAGGGCATTTAATCTTTTATGATCAACAATAATATTTAAATGCTAGAATATATTAAATCTACTTATAGCAATCCCTCATTACACAAGCTGTGTTTTCTTCCCTAATGAACTGCATGTTTAAAAATACAGTGTTACAAAAATGTTTGTAAAAATCTGCTTTACTTTTCAAATGTTTCACAGTAACTGCAGGCATTTCACATTTTTTACAATTCAAGCTTTAAAATTATGCAAATATGTCTTAGCTGAAACACAGGACTCCTGCATTTGGAATTACAATACAATAGCAGAGCAGTGACTATTTTTCTATAACCATTCTTTCTCACCAAAGGCTAAAATTTATGGCAAAGTATGCAAGTACAATGCTAGGGAGACACCAGATATTCTGTCTTATTGCACTGATTAAACAGAATACCTAGAAAATGTAAATGACTGGATTTCCATGCTAGTATTGTAATGATTAGTTCTTGTTTTACACCTTGCTCAAAAGAATGACAGGCACCACACAGAAGAAGAAATACAAGCCTCTGTCATGAATATCTTACAGAAGAGCCAGTCCTACAGATGCAGGTTGAAATTGTTCAGCTTTGTTCAGGTGAGTCCCTTCAAGCATTACCTTCCCAAAAAAACCTGCGTGTAGATCCTGACAGCAGAAACAGGACAGAAGCCTGTGGGGTCATCATTTAAGAAGAGTTTTTTTGCCTTGCTTTTAAATACTTCCTTCTTCATATCTGCATATTGAGTTGGTATCCTTTTGTGCAGATGGGGTGATTTTTTTCCCTAGAATTGTGTAGGATTTTAGGCACCAAAACCATTGCCATCTTCCTGTCATCTTTTCATTGTCCGGAGACAAAGCCCTGTGCAGCCCTGGAGAAATTTAAGGGACCTATTTCTCAGTGAGGTCCCGAGGCAGTAAGGTGCTTAGCATCAGATAGGACGGGGACCCCAGACAGAACCTATTCTGCTTTTCAGTGGCCTCGAGGGATGCACTTTGCCTGAAATTCATTCCAGCCCAAGATTGTGAACATAGCGGACAATAGATGGATTGGTGTAAAACTATCCCAGATAACTGCTCAGACATCTTCCCTCTGTCAGTGAAATTTGCCATGATGTGTTCAAAGCCAAGAGGCATTATTTGTGCTGTCCTGGATCTGTTAAGGAATGGCAGGGGGAGGACAGAGATACTTAGGGATTTAAAAGCAGAGAGAACTCCATGAAAGAGATAAAAGGAGTCAAATGCACAAACCCTATTTGAAGTCCTTAAAGCATAAGAAAAGAAAGTATTAGACTTACCACATAGGGAGAGCTGGAATTTGTGTAGCTCTGGCCCCTGTGAACTGTAGCTGCTATTTTAGGGGTGGTCTGAATGTTTGAAAAGCTAGCCTGAATTCACAAAACTTTTCCCTAGTACTTATAATGTGCTTTTTTTCTATAAAAGTTGACTCTTTCTATTGTTGTTGTTTTTATGAACTGCATCCTTGCTGATGTATCTGTTGCCACGTTAGAGAGAGCAGAGAACTCTTTGGAAGATGAGAAATAGAAAGGAGTGAAATATATTTTATACTGGAGCTCTCTGCACCTAGAAATGTTTTGCCATCAAGCCACCACTCCAGGTCTTGGACAGCAATGTTTGACTAATAATTTTCCCTGCAAGTACTCTCTGCATCTTTACAACCTCCTCTTTCATAACGTGGTTCAACGGTCAAAGCTTCCTTCTACTACCTTTTTCCCACTTTCTCTCTAGGCAAAACTAAGCCAAATACAGATGAAGTCAGTTTTGAAAAGCAATGGCTTCAGGTGAGTTTAGCCTTTGGTATCAAATATTTCTCCTTTATTCAGTGTATGTAACATTTAAAAGATCTTTTTTTTTTAGTTAATATCTACACTGAGGTCTACACGACACTGTTGTTCATTTCAGGATGTCAGCAGTATAGATTAGGGAAGAACTCAAAGATATTGTTTGCTGAGCTGCCTTTCAGAGCCTTAACCCTACTATTATATAATAAGGCAAATCCAAATGACTCTGTTCCCTGGACTTTGAAACATTTTGCTGGATATCTGGCGATAAGATGCTGACCAAGTAGATTCTGAGTGTTTCCTATCTCCTGTCAGCTACAAATGTGTTGAGGAAAGATCTTTTATTTGCAGTTTGTCAACTATACTGTGGGTACCAGACCACAGTGTTGGGAAATCTCTACAGATGAAAACAGGAGATAACAGAGGGTTGCTCAGAACTTTCAGACACCCTGAATATTCCCATCTCTCTCATCCAGTTTCTCAATTCCTTGCCAGAAGTTTATTAAGAGGATGATAGGAATGAGTGTGTCTCTAATTGTGAGAAGGGTGGCAGTGTGACCACCTTTTGAGACAAAAATCAGCATCTATGTCCTTCATGCATTTTAGTATTGCATAGATAAAGAGCCAAGTTCAATTCCAAAACAGAACAACAGCCAGTTCCTAAGAAAATTCACACTGATGTCTTGTTCATCATCACCTTTCATCTGCCTGTTTCATAACAATATCATACTATATGTGCACTTTTGTATGGAGCTGGGAACAATGATATTCCTTTGCCCCTGTACTGACTGTGTAAGGCTGAGTGTTTGGCTCCCAGAATTACTGGCTCAACACTGCACACAAGTTCTCCCTCAGGACTCCGAGTTTAGTCATTCTTTGCCTTGTCAGAAGCTTTTCTCTGTAGAGTTATCTTAAAGAAAAATAACAGGTGGCTTGCATCCAGTGATGGGCACTGTGAATCTCCTGGATGTAATATCTGTGACTCACTGGTATCTTTGATATCATCCAAAGAATGCAGTTATCCTTAGTGCTCACAGTTGCTGTTATTATTTCCAATATGCCACAAGGAAACACTGATATTATAAAGCCACGTTGTTCAGATGTTAGAGATGCATAGAGGTTAATTCTTAACAATGACAAAATTATAAGCAAAATGGGGTTTTTATGGATTTCTGGACTTGAAATGGGCTCTGGGAGTATAATGTCATTCCTCAACCAGTGTAAACAACTTAAACAAAAATCTGTGCATGCTGTGGTGGGTCCTGCCATAAAGGAAGTGAAGCAGCATTAGTAACTGCACTTTTCCTGACGTACCATGTTAGCCCTTTCCTGAATCTCAAGCAACACATTTATATATGTATTTCTATATTCATAACTCCTCAGCAGTATTTAAAAGCAAATGTGCATAGAAAAGCAGACACATCAGGAAGTATGATAAGTCTGCTGCTGGAAAGAATTTCTGGTGAAGACCATTTGTTGTATTTGGGAGATTTTGCAAAATCTTTTTCTAACATTTTTCCCACCAACCACTCTGTTCACTGTCCAGGCTATCTAAGCAATAGTCTGCAAAATAATTGTAAAAGTTGTTTTGATAGCAATCGAGTTGGCTGAGTATTTCTCTAAAGCACAGATCTCTCAATAATTCAAGTACAGGCAACACAAGAAAAGCCAAGGGAAAGCTTTAGCTACTTTCTTACAGCACATAACTGAACAGATAGAAAGATGTGCTTCTGGACATGCTCATTTATATCTTAGTTTCTTCACTGATATCTAGTCATATTGCATCCAGGATGTGTAGAAACTATTTTCAATGAGTAACCCAAGATCAAGTAATTTTTAGAAGAGAGAATTCTCTTTGATTTCCAGGAATGTGAGGTTCACAGGCAAGTCTTGGTTCTGAAGCTCCCTCCTTCCTTGAGTGGCTGCAGTGGAACCCCAGGTGCTGTCAGGAACCAGAGATGTGGTCACAGGGATAGCTGAGCAGGTTCCTTACAGGGATAGCTGAGCAACCTTCCTTACAGGGATAGCTGAGCAGGTTCCTTACAGGGATAGCTGAGCAGGTTCCTTACAGGGATAACTGAGCAGGTTCCTTACAGGGATAGCTGAGCAGGTTCCTTACAGGGATAACTGAGCAGGTTCCTTACAGGGATAACTGAGCAGGTTCCTTACAGGGATAACTGAGCAGGTTCCTTACAGGGATAGCTGAGCAGGTTCCTTACAGGGATAGCTGAGCAACCTTCCTTACAGGGAGAGCTGAGCAGGTTCCTTACAGGGATAGCTGAGCAGGTTCCTTACAGGGATAACTGAGCAGGTTCCTTACAGGGATAACTGAGCAGCCTTCCTTACAGGGATAACTGAGCAGCCTTCCTTACAGGCATCCATGCAAGCTGCAGCCCTGTTTCCTGCCTTTACCAGAGACTGTATTGTCTGGAAGTCAATGGACAGGGACAACAGCAAATAAACATTATATCCAAGGAAATCTGCCACATAAGCTTTTTGAAATTCAATCTCACAGTGTTTTTCTGATGTAAGTGCTACTCAACAGGTATCACAAGCCAGGCTCAAGTCTTTGCCCTTTTAGTTTCCAGGAGCAGGATCAATAAAAGGCTCTGCAAAACACTAGATTATGGGCTGAGCAGGCTGGATGCAGAAGCCAAATTAACAACCTGCCATGGTGTAGAAAGCTGCAGATTTGCTCTGATGAATGGAGCTCATAGTAATTATTTTTTTTTCAGAGTGCGAATTGAAACATTATTGTACAACTATTAGTTTCCAGGAAAAAAATGTAATTGCTTCTAGATGCTGCTCGCTGTTTTCAAGAGCTCTTTAACCTTTAACTTTTTCAGTACAAAGGAAGCCTTGCTGTGCAGTGAATCTAACAAGACCATCATTTATAGTTGGCAGAGTTCATTAGTCAGTCGTAACAGTTTAATTATTAGCATTTTAATGCATGAGTGTTTAACTAGACAGAACAACAGTCTTTTAGGTACAGCTTGAGACTTTTTAAAAGAAAATGAACTAATTGGTGCTGTTGTTTATACTGTGGCTCAAATTAGACAACTAAAATTCAAGAAATTTAGCGTCAGATTTTGTCACTCATTAAATTAACATTATATTTGATGGCCTTTTCAGTACATTTCAGCTTTAATGAAAATATTTCTCTTTATAGAAATAAAAACTCTTTCGTCTTTTGTGTCTTGAAAAAGAGTTGTGGTGAACTGGGCAAAGCCAATTTCTTCAGTTCAGTCCCTGCCTCAGAGACTTCTTTTACTTTAAGTTGAATTCTCTTCAAGCTATCTCTGCTTCAGAATGGGTAATGAAGCTACAGTGTCCACCATGAGACATATTGCTACCTATCTGAGGTAAACGAATAGTTTAAAAATTAAAAAGCTACCTATATTTTACAAAGACTAATTTTTAAAAATTTGATTAAAATGTATTCATCAGTCCATTTTTCCTTTCTTGGAAAAGGTTTGGTGAAGATTTTCTTCTCTACAATTTAAAATAATTCCTTAGTATGTTTTTTTTTTCTATATTATTTCTATTATTTATTTAATACCTGTAGGAACCTATTTTTTTCCCCTTTTTTTATGGATTGCTGGAAATAACAGTTGTGTGGGAGCTAGAGGTCCGAGTGGGAACAGGTAGGATTGCTTGGGAGATCAAAGGAAGGGAATTAAAAAAGTGTGGATGCTTATCAGAACAGCGCTTCCGGCCCCTCAAAGAACCTCATTTCTAACTGTGGACCAAAAGAAACACGTGACCGTGGATTATCTTTGTTATCTGGGCATGGCAGGTTAATGGTGCTGGCACAACACGCACTGGGAAATCCTGGGGTGCTGTGTCATCCCACGGGAACGGTGCCACCAAACAGTGGCACAGCCTCTCTTGGATTTACAGGGGGCATATGTGGAGGGGTAACTTCTATGGGTCCTTTTCAACCTCTGCTGCACTGCCACCAACAAACAAGGCATGACACAGTTCCCTCCTTTCAGCCCCCTTTGTTCTGCTTTCCCTCTGATCCTTCCTTCCTCCCTCCCCATCCATGATGTCCTTCATGGATTACAGCAAGGCATGGGCTAACAAGGCACAGCAGCATTTTGGTGGGCGAGAGGGAAGTGTGCAGACAGATTGGCTGGTTATTGTTTTAACTCCTGGAGTGCCAAACTGGTTTGGATTAGTGGTCCTACCCTTGCACATGCCGTGGTTTGGCCCCTGAGGAATCTGCATGGACAGCATGTCTTACCCTGAGGGCAGTGACTGGCTTCTGCAAATTATGGGGTGTCCTAAGTACTGGTAAATTAGAGGGTTTCAGGAGCTGACCCCTCAGGTACTTCTTCTCCATGGTCTGACAGGTGATGGCACACGGCTCAGAAAGCTCTGCAGACTCTCAATGGTCCTGTGGGGCGACGCTACCGGCAAATCATTTTCTGTAAGATTTCCTGATAAACTGACTGTCTCTCTGCAGCATTCCTGTGTTTTTTGGATGATGAAATGTGTTGCAACAAGACTGAAGTATCATTTGAAAACTGTCCCTTCTTGCAATTTATTGCAGACAGAAGTGTTCATCATATTTACAGTGTTCAATTAGAAGCTCCAGGTTTCACGGAAGGAAGAAATACCTATTCAGTTGGAGTGTGTAATGACACCTATCCAGTTTCACAGGCATTTTATTAGAACTCCTTAATTTCAGCAGGATATTTATAATCAGAAATAAACATTTGCTGTGGAAATGCCTTTTCCTCCACATTTCCAGACACAACGTGTCTTTAGTCAGACAAAGGGCTTTTATTTTCAAGAAATGGTATTTCAGAGCTGGAAATGCCAGCTCCCTGGTGCTGAGATGCAGTTTCTGGAAGTCTCTTCCAGATGTGAAGCTTTAAGGAATTAAGTTATATTGGGGAAATGGATTATCCCTCGTGGAAGGCATTTTATCACCTCGTTAGGTTTAGGAAGCCCAGGTGATAGAAAAGAGTGGAAGAAGGAAATGCTTGTACAAAACGCTTCAAATCACAAAACAGGAAAAGTCTGCCAGATAATATACTCATACCACTGTATAGTCTGTCTCTACATTACTGTATGATTAATATGTTATCACTTAATCAAATGATTGTATAAAGAAGAACAAAAAGACCCAGCAAACCTGGGTTTTTGCTGTACAGCATGCTGAGAGAGCCACTAGGCAAATAGCAGTGTTCTGGTGGCAGATTGACTCCCCACCACCAGCCAGCTTCCTGACAAAGGAATGCCACCTGAGCTCTTGGACGGGCATCTTTACACTATTTCTGCAGTTGGTTTTCGTGATTTCTGCTTCCCCTGTCCATCTGATCATTCTTTGCCTGTATGTGTGTGTGTGTGAGAGAGAGAGAGAGAGGCAGAGACAGAGAGAGAGAAAGGAGAGTGTGTTTTGTACATATCATCAGATTTGAGCTTGCCCTCTGAGGATATCAGTGCCCTAATTAGCACAGCAGTATTATGCAAAAGGTAGAAGCATTTCTGGTTCCCTTTAGTCACAGAGAGCTTGCTTATCCTACACACTCTTGTCTCAGAACAAGGGAAGTTTGTTCCTGGTGTAGCTGGTTGGTGTCCCCTCCCTGTGAACGGGACACTCATTCCTCTTGGGAATTCCTCTTGAGCTTTGAATAAAGTGGCAGCCTGGTTTTCTATAACCCTGTTTACGTCTGTGTCATTGTTTGTTTGCTGCTGGAGTCAAGGCTACAGGTAACACATTAAAAGCAGCCCCTGGTGCACAAAGACTTGTAAAACACACTGCTTGGCTGTAGTTTTTACCTGTATGCAAGGGAGAGCTGTGGATGTTTGTCTGTGTTGGAGCTCCAGATGTTAAAACATGGTTAAAAGCTCATTGGGATTGTAATGGAAAGTGCTCAGAAATCACAAAATGTCAAATGCTCATTTATAAATCCAGTCTTCTTTAAAATATGAATACCAGTGTAAGCAGCTTTTAACTACATAGCCAGGATCTGTCTTTCCCAGATGTGCCATGTGAGGGAGAGTAACTGTGTGTGCACACGTAGAGCTGTGCTGCCTGGGACAGCATATATTAAACTCCTTTTTCTTACCCATAAATAGAGACAATTCCAAACCAAACCCCTAGCTTCAAGCTAGCTACGGACCTTAGGGAATTCAAAATCAGAATCTGGATTTGGATCTGAATTTAGCAGCTTAGGCCCATCTGCAATAAATACATACAGGATGAAATGTAGATAACTGAGATATAAGGCTATATAGACTTCAAAGTGCCTCTGATAAAATCATGATAACCACAAGAAAGAAATGGTGTGTGATCTCAGATGAGATATCCTCGAGATGTCTATACAGCTTAATTTTCCCACATTGTGTCCTTTTATCTTCAATGGATAAAAGGTGAATTATTATTATTATAGGCAGTGGAGTAGTAACGCCTGTTATTCAGGTTGTCTAACACTTTCCATTGTTCCCCCTCAGAGTCACTTGCTTATAACTTTTGCAGACTTTAACCTTTGGAGCTGAAGTTTCCCATAGCTGGTGTTTGCCTGGGGTTGAATTCGACAGAGAACAGGTATTCTGCTTTCCACACTGCAGCAACAGTGCTGGCAGTAAATCATGTCAACATTTGCTTCTGCATTTGTGAAGTGTCATTTTAAGGTAGCTGGAGAGAGGACAAGGGAGAAAGCAAACAGACAACTTTAAAAGGCTGCACCATCACACTCAGCTTATCGAAAGAGTGATCATGTTAAACCTCAGAGTCAGACAGCAGGTGGGGGGAGATGAAGGAGGGAATGGCATTTTTCACATGATGGCACCTGTGCTTTGCCTCTCATAAGAACAGCCCCTGCCTCAATAGAGTAATCCACCTGCTCTAATATCTGCAGGATTCGGTTTCCACATAGCAATACAAAAAAATAAAAGAGGTCTAAGCCTGAGAAATCTGCACAGCCTGAGAGCTGTCCCACATTCCCCACCCAATCAGCAGATAGGAGCTGTGCTCAGCCAACCTGCCATGCTAGCTGATAATTATTGTTGTATTAATTGGTGCTGTCCAGACTAGACAGAATGTAAAAGATCCCACTGTGTCCAATAATTAATGTTTTTCCCTTACTGCAATGTCATTAAGAAGGGGTTCCTCCAAGAAACAAGTAATTGGATGGTTCAGCTTCATTAGGGCATTTTTAGATAAGGTTTGGTCTAGAGACATATAGGAAAGCTTATTATGTTTATTTAGACTGTATTATCTCTTGCTAATGTGTTATACTGATTTTGTATCTTCCACATTCTCAGGGATTGTAGTGATAAAAGGAATGCACAAATTATGATTTAAATTAACAGAAATACTGCCTTTAATTTAGTTATATTGAAATGATGAACAAAATGCCATCTCAAAATAAATATCACCAGCATCCTATAAATCTCCCCTTTTCTCAGACACGCAAAGCTATTGTCACAGTAAGACAAAAGTCAGATTTTACTAATTAGAGATGAGCAGAGTGGAGCACTCTTGTTTTGGCAATTATCTGAGCAGCTTTGGAAGCTGGAATGTGTAAATCTGGTTTTGGAAATAACTTTGAAAAGAAGACTAAGGGGCTTTTTCAGAGGTATCACTTACGTGGTCATGTATGACTTTATTATTCTGCAAAGATGCCTTGGGAATCTGACTCACATGAAAACTTGATATGCCAGTGAGCTGTAGACCAGGATGTGGCGGATTTACACAGGAAACATATATGGCTACTCAAAACAGCTCTGTTTTACCACAAAGGAGCTTTGCACATGCTTTGCAAGGATTTTATGTGGGAGCTTAGTCTCGAACACAGCACAGAGCCAGTTTTTCACAACCCAAAGTTACTCCTGTTAAATTTTTTTTTAGAGCAACTTAGCCAAACTGGTCCCAGTCACAGCTGCATCCTTCTTAATCTCATCACAAGACACAGATCTCCCACTAGGAAATGATAATCCACAGTTTAGTGTCTGTATTATACTTAGTGCAAACACAAGAGACCGCATTCATCGCAAAGTAATTCTCTAAATATGAGGGATCTTGTTACAACAGGGATGCCCTTGGCCCAGAGGGTGTCAGGTAGTGAGAGGGACTCATCACGCCGTGCTAAATAAAAGCAAAGAAAAACATCGTCAGGGGACATATTAGAGACCTGGAGGATTTATCCTGGTCCTTGTGAAGTTATTGTGTGGGTCAGCATTCTCAGTGAGTTCTAGTTGTGCAAGGGATACAGAGCCAGAACCCCATCTCAAGTATTTGCAAACCTAGAGCCGTTCCATGAGCTTCTCACTGTGGCACACAAAAAAAGAACTTGCTTCCTTCCTCCCTGCCAGATAGGTCTTTGCCAAGAATCCTGCAGATTGACAGCTCTGTGCAAACTGCTGCCATCAGTGCTATTTTAAAAACAAGAATTCTTATAAACAATATGCAGGACTTGCCCAGACAAACGTCTAAACCCGCCACAGTAAGTTCATCTCCCGCAGAAGTGAACGCAGCTCCAGGAAAGTCACCACGTCAGGATTTTCTGCAGTAACAGGGTATGATTTTAGCTATCGTATTTCACTAGTTTAAATTATCTTAAAAAGGAACACAGCTTTGTTTCCTGTCCATGGCCTGCCCCAAAGCCCCTGGCCCCCCGTGTGCTGCAGGATAGTGCAGAGGGGATCACGTGTAATTCTGCTGCAGCCGGGGGTGTTACACCAGCACGAATCACAGCACGATAACGGCCCGGGTGTCTCAGGTTCCTCAATAAGATTCAAGAAAGTAAATTCTATTAACATGTGTAGAAATGTGTCTTTCTCATAATGATATGACTATAAACTTTTGTACTTGACAACGGTAGCAGAGAGACCCCTCAGAAGCCAGATATTGATAGCTCGCTCTGTGTTTAAAGATGTCAACAGAATACAATGGTTCTCAGCATCCCTATTAGTTATCTTTAGTAAGAGAGAAGAAGATTTAAAGTAGGGGAATGAGGTTTGCAATGTAACAAGATAAAGTCATCTTCTGCAGTCTAGAGGATTTCTTTAATCTTATTTTTAGAGAAGAGCTGAGGAGCTTTTGCAAAACCGGCTTGTTTGGATTCAATTCCTGTTTTATCTCATCCATGAAAGTTTAGAGTTGAAGCGGGAAACAGATAAAAGTTTTGAGCAAACTGAGGTGGTTTTACATTGCTCTCATCAACCTTCTTAATCAGGTTTTGCTTTTGTAAAACCAGTTTTAATCCAGATCTCTCCTTATCCAGTCTACCAGAACAAGAGGGATGCTTACAAAAGTTTGGAATTAAGGGACATTTTTTTAATGGTAATATATTGTCTTCTAGCTTACATCTAGAAAATTGTTGACTTTTTTTTTCATTGACAGTAAAAGGGGCTTATAGTCATAAGCAAAAATATTTTATTTCAATTATTTCATGAGGAAATTTCTCCAAAAATTAATTTTGCCCAGGGAGAATTTCAGCATTGGACAAGGCCCTCTTGTACCTTACAGGATTTTTTTAATATTTCAACCAATATGAATACTTTGAATCCAAACAAGAAAGGTAATTTTCAAGAATCAGAAGCTAGTCTGCATTCTACTTTTCAGGCCCATGATCTTAATAAACAGAGAAACTTCTCTATATCCAGAGTGAGTTCATGTATCAATAGGCATACACAGGAGCAGTGGGGATAAGAAGTAAAATATTTTCTTTTTAGTTGTATAGAATACAATCAGGACTCTCTTTTTTCCCTCTTCCAACATGATATAAAAGATTTATCACTGAAAGTCTCTGCTAGGAACATCTTCTTGCGTGATGGAATTGGTTATCTGCTCTAAAATATGCAACAGTCCAATCAACAGGGGGAAATAGAAATCCCTTCAGGTAAGTTTTTCTAAATTGACAGTTTCTGCTTCCCATTGCACTGGTTCTCTGTGAACAGAATTCCAAGCCCCCAGAGCTGTCAAAGAACCACCAAACTTCTACATTTCTCAGTAGCTGAATAAAACATGAAAGTTGATAGATTTTGCTGCAGTCATTCACCGTGGCCTTTGATCAAGAAAAACGTTTCCCTTGTGTGTCCCCTCCTTCTCTTCAGGGAGAAACAGGTAAATCAACACTCATCCTTCCAGATTGCTTTGCATTATCTGATTCATTCGATACTGCCAAATATTTTTGTCTTGTCTCCAAAAAGCTCCTGGGGAGAAACGTTACAGTCCTGAAGGACCTCAGGCCATTTCTGAAAGCCTGAGCATTCTTAGCATTTGTTCCTACATCCCTAAAGTTCCTGCAGGCAAAGATTTACAAGCTCTGTCCTTTGCCTGATATTGTTCAACAAGGAAGCTGCTGGAAGAACAAGAAAGACAGAGTGGTTTAAAGTGCCAGGAGTTAGAAGGTTATACCTACTTGTACATCTCCCTGCTATCAGATCCAGCATCTCCCAGACCTGTCAATGCTCAGCTGCAGTGAACATGTGGAGTCACATCGAGGGGAACGCCCTGGCTGACAGCCAGAGGAGGGGGTGCTTGGGAAGGCTTGGGCCCTGATGGTCAGGGGGCTTTGAGCTGCAAAGTCAGCCTTGGAGCAGTTTCAGTGTGCTTGCATGGCTCCTGGAGTGATGGCCAAAATCAGCTGCACCAGCCCCAGGGGTGTGATCCACTTGGATCTTGCCCCAGTGATTCAGAAGCAGATGAGCTCCAGCCAATATTGCTATAATTTGTAGAGAGGAATAAAACCACAAATGCTGGTAAGAACCATAATTCAGCAGTCTGTTTGCTTAACAGTAAAGGTCAGCTCTCCACACCAGGGGCACATAGGAGTCCAGTTTAGGTTCTGCCTTTTCTATTCAAAATTAGATGCCCTTAATTCTTCATAAAACCATTACCTTCACTGCCAACGGGCTCATCCAAAAGTATCAATCAAGCAAAAATTTAAAACCCCAAAACTAATGAAGTGATTTCTCACAGAAAGATTTTTTTATGGCTATTCCTCTCCTTACATACTTGGGGTGCTCTCTAGCACTGCCCACAGGGTACCTGCACCAGCTCAATCCTACAGCATGGCTCATTAAGTGCTCTAAACCCAGAAAGCCTGTGTAAACAGTTCTCCTTTTATCTCTGCTGTGTTGAGCTCCTGTATTACCACAAGGAAAATGCGTTTTGATTACCAATGGAATACATGATTGTCCAGCATTTGCTATTGTTTGTTGCAGCTTAAACTGAAACCCTTCTATGGCAATCACACAACCAGACGGAGTGCTTTGAGAATTTGCTTGAAAACAAATCCTCTGTGCCTCGGGCAATCTGGACACCGACACCCACCGTCAGGAGAATAGAAAGAAACTTAGGAGGGAACATCTCCCGGTGCTCACTGCCAGCCCTTGAATTACTGGGAAGGCATTCCTGCAGAAAGGGCCTCCAGTCAAGGCAGTGAATGGAAGAGCTGCCTCCAGAAAAATCAATTCTGTGTGGTAAGAACCCAGTGCCTCTGTTCTGGAGGCCTTCCTTCTTTGAAGCTGAAAAATCAAATGAAGCTTCAAAACTTCATCTCATCTCTAAATTGTCATAAATCTTATTTGTACTATGAAAGGAAACAAAGTAGACTGAATGGATAATCAATTGGCTGATGTGCTCTGGAAGTCTTGCAGCTTCTGAGTACAAGGAAAATCCCTTCCCCTGTCTCCAGAAGGTACTTTATTTTTTTGCATTGCTCGGGGTGCTCCCAGTTTTCACAAAGAAGGGAATATCACATGCTGATACTTGTGGAATCATTTTTATTTACACATGACTAGATTGGAAAACGAGCCAGCTTTATTTTGAGAGAATAGGCAACACCATGAGGAAAAAGAAAGCAAGGATAAAACCCACGCTGATTGCAAATACAATAACTGATACACAGGCATACACACAAAAAGGAAATTGAAGAATGGAATCTGACCCTCCTTGAAATGTAAACTGTATACAGATTTACTTCTAAAAATGAACAGATGTTTCTGAGATTAGGGGAAACTACTGTATAAAACCTCTGCTGGGTGCCTAATATTTTAGATTCCACAGCCCACTGTTCCTTGAAGTCCAAGTTTCAGAACTCTCTATTTTCTAATGACCTGTGAAACGGTCCAAAAGAAGCATAACTTGCTGCATCTCTCCAGGTTCTGATTTTATATTTAATCATCATTATCAGAGATCACTTGCTGGCATGAGACCCACTGCTCTGTCTTATTCTGTAACGTTGCATAACTTCATCACTGGCAGCCCTGGAAGGAAGACAAGCCTGGGTGATAAATAGCACACGTTTCCTCCAGCAAAATATGCACAGTCAAATTCTTCATGAGACATCAAACAAGATTGCAGTGAATGCATGTTGCTACACTGATGTAATTTTTTTTAAAGTGTTGTCTGCAATGGGCAAAGAAACTCCAGAAGGAATCATGCAAGGTTTTACCTCCTCCCACCTTTTGAATGGCTGGGAGCTGGAGTCTTAAACCCCTGACTGGCTCACTGGTAAAGAGGGCTTATAATACATTTTACTCATTTCATACATATCCAGTGCCTGAGAGAGGCACTTCAGTGTAAATGTTACATCTGCTGCTCAGTCCTCAAGTACCCACTCAGGGCCATGAAAGTACTTGATGAATTTGGGGGTTTTTAAGGGCTATTTCCAAATAGAGCATTATTATAGTACCTTTCAACTACAATGCCTGCTTGAAAAGGTTTCAGATAGTGAAATATATGTTCTGTTGACGTGCCAAGGGACTTGGAAGATAGCTGTGGGGATGACTGCACCTTTGTGTTTACTCAGTGCCTGCTGAGCCAGCAGCAAGTAACGTAATTGGAGCTGCACAAGGTGTGTGCTCTGTCTCATGCTGTGATGTGAAACTGCTGCTTTCCAAACCATCAGAAGTAGCAGAACATACTGGTCTCATCTTCAAAACAGCTCTGCCTTCACAGAACTGCAAAATTCAGTCAGCCTTCCACAGTTCCATCCTTAGCACCTTTCAGAGCAGGATAGAACACGTGCTTATCCAGATACGTGTAAATATAAACATATTTTACATGTATATACCTATGCACACAAAAGAGGAGTCATGCTGTTTTCGTGAGCAGGCTTACTCTTAAACTGTTGTGGGGGTTTTTAATTGAATGAAACAAGCCAATTTGGGAGTTATTAAAAGCAATTTAGAATTCTTCATACACCTCAACTGTGTAGTACTGACTCCAAAGCATGTCAGCTGTGCCTGGGAAATGTGTTTGTAATATTGATGCAACAACACTGCCCACTGTTGTGGTGGCTAATGAAGAGATAAGCCACGAAATACAGTGCTCCATGGACTTCTGCAAAAACTGAACTGGGAATCTCTGATGAGTCCAGAAGAGGCAAAAGAGATACTTCTCCATTTAAACATCTCCTTTTTACCATAGCTGATTTCTGAACAGTAACTGAGTTTTGCATCATATTTATAACACTGTTGAATGTTTTTTATATAAAGTCTCTATGACAAGTTGATACTGTTATTAAATAACACAGTTTCATGATAATATAAGTATTTACTGGTTTATATTGATAAATAATTTCACTTCCCTATATATTTGTCTCTGAATAAGATCTTTAGCTAGAATTATTACACAGAAGAATTATTGCACTGAAGTTGAGACACCAGCTGAAAACTGGGTGGTCCTTAATACACAGAATTAATAGAGCTACACATGTGAGCCAAAGACCACAAAAGTGTCTTCAAAACTTCAGATTACTTCAAAACTTCAAATTACTTCAAGGAGGCTTGCAGAAACTGATGGATAGAACTTAGTCTCAAATTATTTTAGAGATTTATTATTTTAGAGACTTATTCAAATTATTTTAGAGACTTATTCACCCTCCTTTTTTTCTCCTAGGACTCTTTGAAATCTGTACATAGTTAAAAAAATAGAGCCAGAAAATAAAAATCATGAATGAAAGAGTGTTTGGGGTATTTAGAAATCAAAACAGTGGTTTAAAACATACATAAGTACAAAGAGCACCTGGGCACATCCATAATACAAGGCAGGTGTCTAATGAAAATTATAGTGTTGCTAATTTACTCTGAAGCTTCTTGTCTATTTATAGCCTTCAAAGCACCTCCATTGTGAAGATGGGAAGCACCACGATCTGATTACCTTTTATGTGCATTACATGTGTAGTGCAAAATGATGTAATTGCTTGATTGTTCCTATTAGACTTTTACAATATATATATATAAACAGTATGGCATTGCACATAAATCTAACAGGCAAAACAATTGACATTAAAGCCGTTGTGTGAATTCACAAATGAATCCAAAGCAAAGGTGGTGCCAGCTGTCTCCCAGTGTGATTTCCACTCTCCATGCTGCACCTGGTATTTTACGGGCAGGGGCAAACTGGGTGATGTTTGCAAATGCCCCAAAGGCTCAGAGAGCTCCCCCTGCTCCCAGCGTGCTCTCTGCTCTCAGAAACCAGCAATTAACTTCATGGGGCTCCTGAAGTGTGGGAGATCCTCGAGGTGTGCCGTGTGTTGACATTCTCTGGCTGATCTAAACAGCCTCCCGTCACCGAGGAGGGTATGTTTGCTATTTGAATTATTTAGGAGCTTGTTAGGTGAATTATAAAGCAGCACTTTGCAGCATTAGTCTGATATTGTCTGATCTTCAATTGATTAGGTAGGCTTCCTGGGTTACCTGCAAAGGTTTGGACAAAACAATACAGATTCTGGCAATTTGTGTGCAGAGCTGGAGTTTCAAGCCATATTCAACAAAAGGTGGGGAAAGAAGTTTTCTCTTAGTATTTCTCCTAAAAACACTAAGCTGCTGTACTTTTTACACACAAACTGGTAAAGTAGGTTTGTCTGGAGATGTCCGAGGGCAACAGAGGAAGTGATTCATTCATTGAATTTAAGAAGCAGCAATATTTTTATGAGTTTTAGCAAGTATTTGTGCAGTGAGAGTTTATGTGAGGAAAAAAATGGCAAAGTCTTGCACGTGGCAAGGACTAAGGAAGAGATAAAAACAAAGCATATTGGATTTGCACAGGAGGAAACCATCAGGCCTAAGATGGAGTCAAACAAAGGTAGTGGATGATAAATGAGATGATGTGGAAGAAAGCGTTAATGCAAGAGGAAAAGAAACACAGAGGGGGAAGAGACAAAGGAGCAAATCTAAGACAAGATGCAAAGAAAGGTTGAAGAAAATATAAAATAAAGGAAAAACACAGAGCAATATTTTCAAAAGATTTGAGAGTAACCCATAAAGCCTCACAGAGCTTAAGCAGTTCCTGCTTATTTTTTCTTTCTCACTGCTTTGTTAGTTCTGTGCTACTGGCCATCACTTCTAACAAAAAATGTCAGAATATTGGCTCACTATAAACATAATTAGCAGATTTAATGCTTCTGCCACTGCAGGGAAGAAGAAGAAATCTCTGATCTTTTCTGACTGGTCGTTTAGTGAAGCACAGGAATGAAATGTGTCAGTCTTTCAGGATGGGGATGAGAGGCTGGCCATGAGCTGGCTGTGTGTGCTCACAGCTCAGTTGTACCCCGGGCTGCATCCAGAGCAGTGTGGGCAGCAGGGCAAGGGAGGGGGTTCTGCCCCTCTACTCCTCTCTCATGAGACCCCCACTGCAGAGCTGCCTCCAGCCATGGTGGTCCTCAGCACAGGAAGGACATGGAGCTGCTGGAGTGAGCCCAGAGGGGGCACCAGGATGATCAGAGGGATGGAGCACATCCCTGACGAAGAAAGGCTGAGAAAACTGAGTTTTTCAGCCTGGAAAAGAAAAATCTTCAGAGTGATCTAATTGGGGTCTTTCAGTACCTGAAGGGAGCTTACAAGAGAGATGGGATGAGAGTTTTTGCAAGGGTATGTAGTGACAGAATAAGGGGCAATGGGTTTAGACTGAAAGACAGTAGGTTTAGATGAGGAAGAAATTCTTTCCTGCAAGGGTGGTGAGGCCCTGGCACAGGTTGCCCAGAGAAGCTGTGGCTGGCCCCCCCCTGGAAGTGTCCAAGGCCAGGCTGGATGGAGCTTGGAGCAGCCTGGGATAGCGGAAGGTGTCTCTGCCCAGGGCAGGAGATTGGAATATGATTATTAAGGTCCCTCCCAACCCAAACCATTCTATGATTCCATGATTCTGTTAATGGATGTAGCTCCCATTAAAAGCCACACTTGCATTTATTTTAAAAAATGAGGCACAGTAAAGTAGCACTTCCTTGGACCCTGTGATGGTCCCATTTTGAGATCATCACACAGTACAGATCTCAAGATTACATGGGACTATATGTACCTCTGTATGCACTATATGTACATGGGACTGTGACTTCCACCCAGTGACTTCCATGGGTCCAAGCAAACTCTAGTGAACAGAAATTGGGTAATAAAAATGTGTTACCTCGCAGAACCAGATACTTTTCTTTGTGATTGATTTTTTTTTTTTTGGGGGGGGGCAAACAGTGAAGAAATATGGCAAAGGAACAAAGCTCTGCAACACTGCTGAGAGGAGCTTGCAGAGCTGTGGAGGTTGCTACCCTGACCACAGGATGAGCACACACATTCCTGTGAATTAAGGAGACAACTTTCTTTCCAGTTGCAGACCAGTGCAAACTCTGTAAATCCTGCAAACAAATCTGGCTTCTTTATCCTGAGCCAGATTCAGCATCTTTCCTGAACCTACAACCCACTAAAGTCAACCTTCAAACAAATTCTCCTTTTAAAGCTGTAAAAAGCCTCACATCATGCTCCATAATCAACAAGGATGAGCAACCCAGACAAACAGTTATATGGCTTTTAGTCTCATCCCAAAACACCAGAGGCTCCGTTTCCATGTGCTGTGCCAGGCGAGGTGCTCAGGGCTGGTCCTGTGGACCCCCAGGGCACGCTGGTGGCAGCTGCCCTCCTTCCACCCAGCAGCATCAGGGCTTAAACTTGATGCACCAAGGCTTTCCTATTGTTACTTGGTATGGCCAAACCCAGGAGGGTGCTGGGGACACCCCTGCCCACCCTGGAGCGCCGTGGTCATGTAGGAGCTCGGCCCCAGCCCCACCCAGTCCGGCTGGATGTCACCCACCCTCACCTCACCACGGGGAGAGGGAAGGGCCAGAGCCCCCTGCTCCTTTGCACAGCAACACGTATCCATCTGCTGAACTGTGAGTGTCACTGTCCCACCTTTGCTCAGCCTGGAGTGTCACTGTCCCACCTTTGCTCAGCTGGGAGTGTCACTGTCCACCTTTGCTCAGCTGGGGGTGTCACTGTCCCACCTTTGCTCAGCTGGGGGTGTCACTGTCCCACCTTTGCTCAGCCTGGAGTGTCACTGTCCCCCCTTTGCTCAGCCTGGAGTGTCACTGTCCCACCTTTGCTCAGTTGGGGGTGTCACTGTCCCACCTTTGCTCAGCCTGGAGTGTCACTGTCCCACCTTTGCTCAGCTGGGGGTGTCACTGTCCCACCTTTGCTCAGCTGGGGGTGTCACTGTCCCACCTTTGCTCAGTTGGGGGTGTCACTGTCCCCCCTTTGCTCAGCCTGGAGTGTCACTGTCCCACCTTTGCTCAGCCTGGAGTGTCACTGTCCCCCCTTTGCTCAGCCTGGAGTGTCACTGTCCCCCCTTTGCTCAGCCTGGAGTGTCACTGTCCCACCTTTGCTCAGCTGGGGGTGTCACTGTCCCACCTTTGCTCAGCTGGGGGTGTCACTGTCCCACCTTTGCTCGTTGCGGTGCTGCCGGCGAGGGGAGCGAGGCAGGCGGGTCTGGAGTGGTGGCGTTACAGGAGAGGGAATGAAATAAAGCACAATAGTGCAGAACTCCATCAGTTTGTAACACTCACTGAATTACAACCAGCAGCCTTAAATTAACAGGGTGTAAATAATTGCAAGCTACTCCTTTCGTGTGTCCGCGGGTTTTTTCCCAGCAATTATTTATTTTTCCCTCTTCCCTACTGTTCTGAATGCAGTTATTGACAAGTAACAAGGTATGGATTGTTATTGCGGGGTTTTTCGTCATAAATCCCTGTAGACATTTACTTAGCATGAATTAAATCACAATCATGTGTCATTTATTTTGCATAAAATGAGACATAAGTAGTCTTAATCATATAGCTGTAGAAAGAACAACCACACCATTGTTTCCCATATTTGAACAATAATTCTATATTTAAACTTAAATATTATAATTAGCAGCTTTGTTTGCCTTGCTTAGAAGTAAGATAGGTAAGATTGACAACTCACTTTTGACACCAGACATTAGATTTAATAAGCATAATTTTCATTTATTTAAGTCTAGACTGATTTTTTATCAATGTATTTATTGTAGAAAGCAAATGTACATAAAGAAAGTTGGCATATTTGTGAAGAAAGCTGAAATGACTTTTATGTGTTGCTTTGTCCAACTGATAAAATACCTACTGGCACAAAAATACCTATAACGAGCTGAAATCACACCAAACTGTAATTGACATGTGATTTTAAAAAATGCTCAAAGTAATAATATACTATCTCCTAAGTAAAGATTCTTCTGTTCACTCTTTATCCATTTCCAAGAATCTTTTTGTCATGTAAATTTGCATTGATTAGTTTTTAATTTGAGTTTCTAAAAATGTGCTCTGAATACTTAATTCTGGCAAAAGTACATATTTTTTTCTTTTTTTTTTTTTTTTGCTAACATTAATAACAATAATTGGAGCCCACAAATGGAAATCCTTGATGGATATTTTTTGTCATACACACAAACTGCGCTGCTTCGAGAATCTTTAGTTTTGCTGGAAGACTTCTATTAGTTACCTATGCTGGTAAATGTAAATTTCCAGGGAAAAAGGAATACAGGTATTTAAGTCCCAGACCTTCTCTGCTAGACCAAAAATCTCAGTGTGACACACGAGTGAGTGGTAATTTAGCCCAAGGTCTGATCTGTGAACCCGAGGAGGGGAAGCCCTTTGCTGGCACAGAGGCTGCTCTGGGAGAGGAAGGGTCGGGCTCTGCAGAGGGAAGGGCATTTCCTGACACTCAGGAGCCAAAACCTGACGGAGATGAGCTGTTTGTCCAGCAAAGTGAACCTGAAAGCGAGGTGGGCTTTGCTGCTGCTCCCTTGAAGGGCTTTGCAAAGCCAAGAGCTGCCCCATCAGTCACAGAGAGGGGATGTCTGGGCAAAAGGTGCCTGTTCAGCTGCAAATAAAATCACTGACAGCATAGTGTGCTTCTAAAATTAACAGCAAATCTGGAGAGAGAAACTCTGCCATCAGACAAGAGAGGCAAGGGGCAATAAGCTAAATAAAAAGCTGTAAGCTTTGAGTCTCAGCAAGCAAAAAAAAAATAGGTTAAATAAATTAATATTTTAGGAAAGTATAGAATACAGATATTTGTGTAAAGTTAGAGGTTTTCTCCAACCATACCTTATAAACACAGCTTTAAGGTTTTGTTATTTCTATTTAAGATGTTAGAAGACACTTCACAAAGAATACTTGGTTTTGATGTATTTTTTAAAATCAAGGTAGACAATTAATTTCCTCTTTCTGGACATCCAAAACCTCATTTGTTTTTTATAAAATTACATTCGTAGCTGTAAATTTTATTGTTCTTACATTACTTTTGAAGCAAGCTTTTCATTTCTTTCCTCCTTTAAAGCAAAAGCATATCAAATATTACAGTATAAGCATAAAAACAAATCATGTTTGAAATAATCTAAAGATTAAACTTTATTTTTCTTAGTTGATTGTATTATTTGAACAATAATATTTTCAAAAAAAATTATTCATCTGCCTGATGAAAGAAAGTACCTGATACATATTTTTATTCAAATATTACTCCCGTGGAATATTGGCAACATTTTATGTTTCAGCCTAAGCTACAAATTCCTTCAGAACAAATCAAATGTCTTTAAAGAATATTTCCGTTTGAAAAGGAATTAAGCTTTCCTGAAAGAATTTTAAAGGTTGTGATATTCGCAGTCTGATAAAGCAGCACCTTTAATGAAATTCTAATTAGCAATTTCATGCACTTTGCTATTAGTCATATCAGATTAGTGCACATTTTCACAGCCTTCCTTTAATTAAGTGCACTTATTCCAAGTTTCAAACACTTTCCTTATAAGATGAAAACTGTGCTGAAACGTTATTTAGTAAACAGCAGACGTGTGAAAGCAGAGGTGGGGATCCATGGGCTGAGGGACACTTTCAGACCGTCCCCAGATGCGCGCACACGGTTGTGGCTCCGCAGCTGCCTCGGGGGCTTTGTTTGCCCCTGGTTGTTTGTGTGCCTTTTGCACGTGCCTTTGGGAAGAGCAGAGAGGTGGAGTCCGGTTTTTCAGAAGGCTCCGGAGGTGCTGGGAAGTTTGGAGTGGCTGACTCGTGTGCACGTTTCAGATTCAGACAAGAAAAACTACATTTGTGCTTTAAAAATTCGGAGAGTGCAGCTGCAGCACCCAGCCCTGCTCCCCTGGGCATCACCTCCCATCACTGCCACAGCAGAGGGCAAACCCAGCAGCTGGACCCACTGCCTTACCCCCCCAAACCACCAGCAACATTCCCACACACTTTAGTGGGAATAGGTTAGGCCTTATCTCTCCTGTAAGGATATTGCATTGCAAAGGCAAGTACTTCTAGAACACTGTACGTAACACTCATCTCTCTGCAAGCTGATTAACTCATGGTCAGCACTGTGAAAGGTGAGAGATTACCAACACAGCATTAATTCTCAGAACACCTTGTTTTGCATGATAGGAGCAACACAGGGAGTGATTTAACACACATAATGATAAGCAAGTCTATTATGTGCCTGCAGATAAAGAATATAACGCATTTCTTCCGCTTTCTGCAATGCGTAGCAATGAAAACACCAACGTGATCGCTTTTCACGTTTTCCTTAGATTTTTATATATATGAGTGTTTTCTCATTTTCCAGAGCACGACATTTTATGTTGGTTTTAAATGCTCCTTCCCAAGTGCTGCTCCTCAGGTCTGTCATGTTCCCGGATTTGCATTTTATTGTATTAGGTAATTGCACATGTTTTTAAACACGTTCTCTTGCTGATGTCATTCATTCAGACTGTAACATTTCTGACATATTTAGGTAGTCCCCCAGGCCTCATAGCCCTCTTAGCAGGGTCCTTTCAGTGAGGGGTGTTTGCTTTATGATTACTGACTGACATCTCAATAACTTGGAACATATTGAGCAGTGCATATCTAGTGAGCAGCTTTTTTAAATGCATGGTCCACTTTGTCAAGTCATGTGTGAGCCATAATTTAGGCTAATAATTACCAGACATGAATGCTATGAAACATTGATGTCTACACTTTTTTTCCCCCTTAAGTACTGAATTTTAATACATTCAGAAAAGGTTTTCCTAAGGCCAAGATAAGCCCCCCCAAAAGCTCATATGGAAGCACTTTAAAAGTGATAAATGATTTGGAATCTACACTGTCTACTGATGTACGTCTCAGGAAAGAAAATTAGAGCTAACAGGTGTTAGATAGGGAATGGTGAAGCATTTTAATAGAATTGTCAAAATGTTTGTCCCAGATGCTGACACTAATGCATGCAACAAGAAATGTAATGCTGCACTGCCATTAAATGATTGCTTGTTTAAATTTCAAGTGGATGGCAGGAGATCCTAACTTTGTCAACTCCTTCTCTGTACAGGCCATCCGTCCTGTGCTTTCCTCTGTGATTTGCATCAAAGTGTAATGGTTATATGGCTCACGTCTGCATGCTTTAAATAATCCATGCCTGTCAAATTTCATTTTTTCCTCTCAGATCAGAACCATCATAACCCCTTCTCTGCCAACCTTGAAGTCACTACAAATATATTTGTACATTTGAGGGAAAATAATTTAAATACTGTGAGTTAAGGGGTAATTAATCTTTGAATTATTTTCTTACTTCAAATGTGTTTACTAAGTAATCTGCATGAACTTGTAATTATTATGTATTTGTGAGGTATTTTCCATGTAATCACAAAGTAGTTACTTGGTCATATGCATCCTGTAAATTATAATGATACTGGGGGAAGGGATACAAGGAGGGGAGCTCTGCTGCCTATGTTAAAAAGCTTTTCCAGAAATCTTTGGAATTCTCCTCCGTGAGGGAGCCTGAAAAGGCGGGAAAAGCACGTCCTTTAGAGATTACTGTGATTTCTGCCAACAAAAGAGATTCAATATCCATGTACAGTTCGGCTGGGTGAGGGGGTTGAGGGGGGTACAGATAGTGACATTTTTCTATTATCTCTTGTTTTAACAGCAAATCATTAATTTAAAAGTTGCTGTTATTTTTCAGAGGAATCGCAGCAGTTTACACGCTGCTGAAAGCTCAGCATCCATTCATGCCTCAAAGACAAAAGGGAGATTTCTCTGTCTAATCTTTGCAGAAGCCTAGATAGGATGTAGCCTGTAGTCAGCCCATCTCGGGCTGTAATCTCATCAGAGCTCAGCACACATGCTTAGGCGTGTTCTCACACACACAGCACTGCAGCCCCACGCTAACAAAGCCATTTCCCCGGCGTGGCTGAAAGCAAGTGAGCAAGCTGGGTGCTTATTGCCATTTTAAAATACTTGGGAGACTGTAAACATGCATTTGGACAAATGAACTGGTTGGAGGTGAGCACTACAGCAGGGCAGGTTAGAGATGTGAGAGGAAGAGCCTTGGATATCCTGTCACAGGGGAAACCTCCTGTGCTAGAAGAGCAGGGCTGGTTCATCCATAACTGGCATCTTATCTCTCCACAGAGCCCACGGTTAAAAACCAGTGCCTCTTTGGAAGCTTTTCCTTACAGATGAGATATAAAAGCAGCGCCTGCCTAACCACTTATACATACTTAATAATCCCACAGTGCTTTCCAAAAGAGGAAAATATTAACCCAGGCACCACAACAATATTCTGCTTATTTATAACCCTCATACAATTCAAATTGAATCTGGTGCAATGTTATTTTTGACTTCCTGACCCAAATTTGTTCACGTGTGTGTAGCTCTGAGCTGTTAAGCAGACGATTGCTCCGGTCCAACGGTAGATCCATCTCCCTGGTGCCTTGGAAGAGATTCCTTAGGCTGTGTTTCAGTGAGCCTCTCCTGGAAAACGTGCCGTACGTAAAACCACTGGCTGAGCACGACACAGGGCCATTTTTACGGTACACACACATCCTTAGTTTCCTGTGGCTGCATCATTGCCAGAGCCTGCAGATGGAGAGAGGCTCTCAAATCCCTCTGTTGGTGAAAAGGCGAAAGTGCTCCAGGAATATTTTCCTCTCCTTTTCTCTCTACCCACAGCTCCCTTAGACAGTGTCCAGCGTCTGTGCGATTGCAGAGTGCGTTGCTCTGTGTGCCAGAGCCGGGAGACACACTCTCATTTCACAAACAAACGCTCGGGACCTGAAGGGTCTCTTGGTTCCCGTCCTGTCCTGGGAGAGCCCCAGTGACAGGGACTGTCACCTGCTGGAGCTGCAGCATTGTGGAGAGGGGTCCCCTCAGACCCTGCCTGCTCTGCAGATTATCGGAGCCAAAAAACCTGTAGGTGAAGCAGAAGAGATGGCTCACTGGGGGCTGCACAAACATCGCCCTGGACACACCCCAGTGGCAAGTGGGGCTCGGTGTTGGGGGTGATGTGGGGGGGATTCCTGTAGCAGCTGTACTGGGGCAACCAGAAATAAGACTCTGGAAGGTAAAGTTACTGGAAGAGCAGACTGTCTCACCTGCTTTCTGCTCCTCTTTCTACTGCAGTGCCCCCTGAGCATGTCATGGCCTTCCCCTGCTCGTGGATTATTTCACAGTGCATGAAAACAAGGACATTCATCCGAGAAGGCCACCTGAGGATGGGGCATCTGGTGTACCCAGATTTCAGGTTAAAGGCTGAAGCAAATTTAGTGACTAGTCAAGTAAAGCTTGTGCCACACTTGAATCAGCCCTCCTTGCTCTCACCAACCACCTGGGACAGGGCTGCTCCTAAAACTCCAGGAGAACAAGCCACTTACCAGCTCTGCACTTGCCCTTGTGATGTGCTGCAGGGCTGAACAGAACAGAAAGTCTGCATCTGCTGGGGGGTGACATCTGCTAGGCACCTATTTCTCATTTCCTCATCAGCACTGCAGTAGAGTCACTTCAGTGGGCATGGCATGAAATATCTTGTCATCATTCCTCCAGAAAGTAGCATGGTCCTCCCCAGCCTCTGGTCCCAGGCAGTTATAGGAGTCTGCTTGCTGTCACATGATTGTGTGAAATTAAATGAGCTCCAACTTCCATTTATGAGTTTTTACAAGCAACGATATGGTGAAAGATTGCTTGAAAACTGTGCCCACACATTTCTGTTTCTGACTGTCCTAACAAGCAGCCATAAGATGTTTTTAAATGTATGTTTTACAATACAATGCTGGGCTTGTACATTTTATTTCAGTGTCAGTGCATTTTAGAAACTATTTTTGTGTGATTTTTGCAGCCAATTATTATTTCCATGATTTTTTTTACCTTTGTTATTACAAAGGTTTAGCTCTTGATACAATAAATGCAGAACTGAGCCCAGGCAGAGTCAGATTTTGGATCCAACAAGCCCATTGATGTGAAGTTCCACAGTCAATTGGTTCTGGTAGGGAGAACTGTTGGATGACAGTGAGAAATTGTCATGTCTTTCTGAAAGAGCAGTCTCACTGGGACTTGGGACTATAATCATGCTGGAGAACCTCAAGATTAGACTGCTAAAGAAGCAGAGGAAGCCTTGTTTTCATTTCTGCTCCAGAACCAATTCAAAACATTGGAAATTTTCCACAAACATAAAGGGAGAAGTAGGAAAGCACAAACAAGGTGTACAAGATTCTAACCTTTTGATCAGTTCATCACACTTGTTAGAGTTTTGAATTTTATTTTTTTTTTTAAATTTCAATGCCTAATACACAAGGGTTGAATAAAATGTCTTTGGGAAACCATAATACTTCTAAGCTCAAAAAATTTTCTAGGAATGCTCCAATCCAATACTTCACAGTGGCTGTGTAAATAACCTGTGAAGCTTTTACACTTGAAGGAAACAGCCTACTGTCACAGAAGAATGTTACCTCAGACCCTCTCCCCCTGCATTGTGCTCTAACAGAAGGATGTTTCTATGCAGGGTTTCCCTTCCCCTGAGTGCTGCTATGGATGATTCTGGCTAGACCTTGATCACTCCCTGCAGCCCCCTGTATCAAGGAAGCACAGTTATTTGGTAAAAAACCAAAAGCAAGCAAACAAACAAAAACAAAAAAACCCCAAGGGCATGGAAAGATGCAATGCAGTCCATACACATTGCCCATCCACTGAGCACCCTCATCATGCAGGTGAAAAATCCACATCTTCCCATGGTTGACCCCATAGCTCTGACCTTCAGACTAAAGTTGGTAGGGATATCCATCAGCAGGACTAAGAGCAGGAGCTGCAGCACCAGGACTGAGCTCAGCTGCCTCCAGTGGCAATGGGGAACACCCAGACCAGCTCCATTTAGTTGATGACCCACCAGCAATACTCCATAGCCTGTGACAGGCAGCTTGCCCCTCCATTAGCAGGCAGCAGTGGTGTGAGTTCCAGTTTCACGGGTGCTTTTACCACTGATAACAGCCTTGGGGGGGAAATGCTGGTTAACTGGAGCCCATCTGACACACTAACCTTTATAGCTGTTGATGGGGTCAACTGGGAACATTTCTGAGGGTCTGTCCCTCCCTGAGAACTGATGACATGTGGGGGCGTTATTCACAGGGAAAACTAAACACTGTTGGATGAGTGAAAGAAAAGGTGATTAAGTGTGACGAGACATCCTTCTCCAGACAGGCAGATCATCAGGGGAAACTCGGTGACCCCAGAGGCCATGAGAATATATCAGAAGTGTCTCTGCCTGTGTAGGAGAAGCCGTGGAGCTGGGCTGCTGCAGCAGGAGCTGTGTGCTGGCCGAGGAGCACTGCCCTGGTCCCGCTGGTGCAGCAGCAGTGCTGCTCCCGGCTGGAGCTGAACCAGCCCTCCTCTCCCAGCCCCTCTCCTCTGCCTGCCCTGACCCGGGATCGCTCCCGCTCCGCCACATCCCCTCCCTGCTCCCCGCCCAGGAACGTGCTCAGGAGCCCCCCAGCCAAGCAGCATTTCACCCAGACAATATTTCTTGCTCAGAGCAGTCTCTCTCCCCGCAGCATCGCCACTTTCCCGGCATCGAATGCTTTTCATTAAACACCAGGAACAGATTTGCTGTCGGCTCGAGCCCACGCTCCCCGTGCCATTCATCACCACACATACCTAATATATTCTGCAAACCCCCGGTTCTCCTGCTTTCTGCCTTCTGAGGCATTTCTGAAATCAAATAAAAATATTACACCCCTGTTTACTTTAAAACATGTATTTTTTTCAAAGCAAATGCGTTCTGTGTTTTAAGTAAGATACCACCGTGTATTTATGGGAGTTTAATAAGTTCTTCCATTAATAACATAGACAAACTAATTTACCAGAACGTGTCTGTTTTAAACTTTGGGAACAAAGAGTGGGAGTATGAAAATCAATCTTTCCTTTGTACTTGAGCCACTGACCCATTAAAGCTTTGAAGATCATTTCTTTAAGAAATTGTGCGGAGTTATTTAACTACAAACAGCAGCTACCTTCCCATTCCAGCTGCGTAATCAACCGTAATAAATTAGAGGAGAAAAAATAAAGGTTCACTCCACTTTTTTTTTATAACTAAAAATTCTTAATAGTAGTTTGACAAATCGGCCCAGAGCAGAAAGAAATCAGCATTCTTCCTGAGATTGCTGTTTAGCACAAGTTAAAACGTTGCTTAGAAGGTATTTTTTATCTTTAATTATGGTTCAAAAACGTTCTTAGTTGCCCAGGCTTAATTATTTAACTCAAATTAATTTTAAAAGTTACCCATCACTAGAAAAAGTTAGCAAATCCATGAACTACAACATTGTTAAGGGCTGCATGTATGAAAACATACAGCAATTCCTTTTTTGTTTGAAATATGAACTCATGATGGTATAATTTATTGTTAGTTATCATTAATGACTATTTCACAGTTTAATGATGATAATATGCTCAGTTATGTAAGAGTGGAAATTTAAAATTATCTTCATCTTAAACTGCTTAAGCAATCTACATGCTAAACAATTATAGCGATGTTCTAGTTATCAGAAATTCAAATGGAAAAAATCTGTGTGGAACGTCACTAAAACCTGTTTGTAAAAGGCAGGAAAATGACAGCCTTTAAAAAAAATCTCTCATACAGATAATGTAAAGATGACTTCTAAAAAATACCTCTGTTGATTCAATGTTGATGGGCTCTACTTATGACAAATACACAAGTGTTTTCAAAGGCTTCAGATGACCTGAAGCAGCATTAGCATCTTGCTGGAGGAGTACAGTGCTCAGAGACAGAGTATAGGAGGTTAACCCTACAGCATTTCCCAATTCCCAGACTGGAAAAAACACATGAGAGGGGTAAAACTCAGATTATTTTTTTTTCCCTCTGCTTTTCTAAAGTGTTTTTGCTGCATCTACCAGGTTTTTGCCCTTCCCAAACATGGACATCAGAAGTTCCTTCCCCTGCCCGCACAAGATGTGCAGGAAGAGGCTGTAAGAGAAAGAGAGCTTAATAATTAATTTACCATTTTATAGTATAGAATATATTGCAATTCACATTTCCAGAGAGGTTTTGGCACAAAATGTACCACAGTTTATACCAGGGAGTTCAGCTACTGTGCCAGACACAGTCACTGCCTACACAGCACATGGACTGGTAACTCACTGCTTATTCATTTGCACAAGATTAGGGGCAGTTCTAGGCAAACTTGAAGTCATTTGCTGCCTTATTTTTTGCCCTCGAAGTGCCCAAAATTTAGGATTCCATTACCATATTAAGTAATGTATACCTCAGTCAGTTTTATTTCAATTAAAATTACAACTTGATTCCTATTTTTATATATACCTACATATGAATTTCAGAGCACTTGTATTTGCTCATCCAACAGATCTGTTTATTAGTCTGAGAGATACTCAGTCCAACTACATCAAGGCAGGTCTTTAGAAGGTTATTCTTTGTAGAAGTACCCAAAAAGGCATATCCTGAGTAGGTGTTAGTGCTTCATGTGGATCAAGGTCCAAGTTCCAAGGTCCAGTTCCTCAGGGATATTTAGAGAAGTATATTTTATTGATTGAAGGATTAAGTTGCTTTGAGGATCTGATCTGAAATCCTCAGCTTCACAGACTTCAGAGAAATGATGCCATTTATTACTGCTCTGGGTCAAGTTCCTGCCTCCAGGGCCAGCTTTGACCAGCTCAGTGTTCCCCATCCAGGCCAACCACACCTGGAATTCTCATGAGAACAGCCTCTCCCAAAGCATTTCACTGATTTATCTTACTGGAGCTGGTTGAACATATCTGATTGAATCTTATTAATTATTAATTTTTTACTGCTTTTGGCTAAACAGGCTTCTTGAACTTGGTCAGAAGAGTCTGGGCACCCAACACTCACACAACAGGTGGCCTGTGAACTCTTAACTTTCTCCTGTTTGCTAGCCATTATTCACAATATCTACATCAGTCACCCTGGAGCAGGTGTCCACCCCAGCAGTAGAAAGCAGGAGTTCTGTGGAATTCCATGGAATTTCACTTGGAAGTAAGGAAAGCCCCTGCAGACCCAATAACCCCCCAGAGTGTCCACTGTGAGAATGCACACGAGACCTTGGCACCAAAGGCCTGTTGGTGACCAGTGTGTGCACTGAAGGTAAGTACTGGGAGCCAGACAAACCCACTTTGAATTTTCCAAGATAATAATTCCTTATGGTTAATGAAAACTGGGGATTCCCAGCATTGCCAAAAACAAGTGTCCTGATTACCCAGCCCTTAGACACAGGTTATTTTAGTTCATTTTATCTCAAAAGTTTGCACAAATCTATATTTTCAATATCTATTTTGTTCTGGTTTCTCAAAAACAAGAAAGGGGAGAGGGCAATACCCAGTGGAGACATTTTAGCATAGTCAGATGCTGAAAATAGGAAAAGGTTCAGTTAGTGAAGTTAAGAACTTCAAAATAACACCTGGAAAATTTCTTCCCTTCAATAATACCAGATATGAGAAAGTGCCAGAAAAAAGCATAAAATATGGTGGATAGGAGTTTCAAGAGCACTTAAGTCACTGAAGAGCTCAGGACCCCTGGATATACAAACCTGACTCCCTGAGATGCTTGGGAATAAAAGGCCATGGTAGAAATATCTTTGCTCTCCTTGTTTCCATCACTGATAAATTAATCACATGCTAAAAAAAAATCACCTTTAGAGTTCCTTTCTTTTGAAATCAGTGTAATTTCTCTTAAAGTACCCTTCTGATTTAGCTGGAATGCAGTTCATCATTAGAAGAACATCTTTTTGTGTCAATTTGTAAAGTACCACGAGCTCTGCCCCAGCAACTGTGTCAACATATTCTTCACCAACGGAGATCATGAAATACAGACAGCAATAGTGTTAAAAAACAAGCTTTTAGATCCATTTTACTTTGTTGCAACACTGCTTTGCAGATACTGAATTAGAGCCCATTTAAACCATTCAAGCATATAATCAAATTTCAGTAATGAGTTATTAATTAAGCAGGGGCATCCAATTCTGTGCTAACTGCCTCATAAACAATCGACAGGAGATTTGTGAATTTTGACTTCCTGACACTATTAAACAAATCAATATTAGGTTTCAGACACAGCAATTCAGACAGTTTTCCCTGTTATTTGGCAATCGTCTGCCTGGAATACTAATGAAAGAATTAAGAGCTGTAGATTTTGCATGTGTTCCATCAAAAAGATCCTTATCTGTGGGGAATTGGGGCCTGATTTGCATGGCAGAAGACTTTGCTTTTGTAGGTACAATTTTTCTCAATATGTCACTCATTAGTATTTATAAACTACAGAGCAGTGAAGCCTTCAGCCCCTATTCATAATGAACAGTCATATCCCTGCTGGAGATACAACTGAACAAAGCTGTTTATTTATTTATTTAGTGGCCCTTTTCCTTCTATAGCTAACCTAACCCACAGAAAACTTGCATCTAAGGAAATCTCTGAGCAACTTACATTTAGTTTATTTTTTTTGAGAGGGAATATATATATATATGTGTCCATTTATATACATATATACACATGCATGTAGATACACAATTACCTGATTAACAATTAGCTGTGTGAGAAACGTATTTATTTACGTGCAGCGATTCGGTGCCTAAAAATCCCTTTTCAATATCTTTCGTAGATTTATTTTTTTCTTTCACTCTGCCTCCTCTCAAAATGGATTCAGGCCCCAGTTGAGCCAAGCTGTGGAGCTGAGCAGGGGCCCTGGTGTTCTGCTGACTGAGGGATTAGTGCTGTGCCAAGTGCTGGGTTGGCAGGACTGTGGGATGGGGTCCGGAGGGCGAGGACAGCACTGACGCCTCCTCCGGCCGCCCTTTGCTGCTGGAACCGGGTTGAACTTCACCCAGGGATAAGTGAGTGTTTAGTTTTCCTAATCACCTGGTCTTTGGCCCCCTGATGAAGAAGGCAGCAGGGGCTACCAGCACCTGTTGAGGTAATGGCTTTGGTGAGGAGGATTACCTGGCTGCTGGGAACTGGGCTGAGGCGGCACATGTCCGGTTCTCGGGCTGCTCAAGGTGTGCTTATCCCAGGGGTTCGGATGGTTTTGCTGGGAGTTTCTGCTTGGTCTCCCCAGAATCAGCTGAAGCAAAAGTATGATCGAACCCTTGACCTAAAATTTCTCCTCTGCTTGTATCTGCGATTGAATATTCTGCAAAAATTTTCACTCAGAGGCTCTACAGAAGGCTGTTTTCTCACACCTGCTTTCTGTTCCCCAGGCTGTAAATACATTATTCCTTAATTTCTGTATCTCCATCTCAGTCCCAGATGCAAGAAAAATACAGAAAGGTACACTAGACTTAAAATGAAGTTAATATTTTTGTTACATACACCTCAGTTTCTAACACAAAAAGAGTCCCTTGCCAACGGAAACGCTGAATCTTGTTTGGTTAGCAAAATTTGTGCTGTATGTACATAAACAAGTATCCAACAATTTAAAGGATAAAAACCTCACTAGCACAGAAATCAGAGTGAAAATAGGTCAGAGACCAAGTCTTTGGAAAACAACATTGGTGGGTAATGATAAAAGTGCTGTGGAGTGATCAGCTCCAAAGTGGGTCAGGACTGTCTGCAGAAACAATCTCCAACATTATTTCTCCTGTAGAGTGCTAATGTGCAAGCTCTACCACAGGACCCCCTTCTTCTGCAGGCAGAGGATAAAAGGTTGCCTGTGCCCCAAAAAACTCCTCATCAAATACACAAATAAATCCTAATGGATGCACACAGTCAGAAAACCTCGTCAGAGGACAACACTGGGAAATTAATCTGCCTCCTAAATGGCAGGGGAATGTGGGACTGAATGCATCTCAGGTCTGAGTTTTGTTTTATTTAGCTTTTCTACCAGCCTCTCTCTCCCATTATTTCCTTCTCTCTAGGATCTTAAGACATCTAACTCATTAAAAATCTTCTTTTTAATTATCTGCCAGGAAAAAAATTAGCATAATTAGGGACATTGAAATTTAGATTAACAACCAACCTAATACATGGCACTGCTTCCAAGAAGAGAACATTTCTTTTAAATCATCATAGACTACTCAAAGGTTTCATTTTGGTTTCTGTCTAGATTTCTGTTCAATATAGCCCTAAGAACATATTTCAATGCATTGAACACATCACTTGATCTGCTCAGCAGCATACTTTGGGGTTTTTTCATAGAATCAGAGAATCATAGAATGATTTGGGTTGGAAGGGACCTTAAAGATCATCCAGTTCCACCCCCTGCCATGGGCAGGGACACCTTCCACTATCCCAGGTTGCTCCAAGCCCTGTTCAACCTGGTCTTGGACACTTCCAGGGATCCAGGGGCAGCCACAGCTTCCCTGGGCAACCTGGGCCAGTGTTTTTGTTGTGTTCAGCCCCTCTTTAAACCACTTGCCCAAACACTGTTCCCTGTCCTGGGATCCATTTGTAAAAGGACAACAATATGAAATGCAAGTAGGTCTGAGCTTTTTGGAACTGGTGGATGTAATGTTCCCTTAAATATTAACCTTCATCCCCCCAGCAAAGGATGCTGAATCCCAGTGCTGCTGGCAGGACACAGAACTCACAGGCTCCCTGTATCCCAGCACTGGAATGACTGGGTAACAGGTGCTGAACTGCAGGCAGTCTGAGCACCTCAAAATGCTACCAAACATATAAAATAAGTAAGCCTGGCATAAATAAGATAGGACAGCATGTTTTCTTATCTCACTTCTAAAAACAAAGAGGTATGTTCTTTGTTTGGCTTAGACACAAAAGAAGTGATTTCCTGAGCTCTGTGTGTTCCCTTCTTGCCTCTTTTTCAACGATCCCTTGGAAATGCTGCAGTCACTGGTCAGTTCAAGCTCACCTGCCAGAAGAGTAGAGCTGACATGGAGAGTATGTTCTGGCAGCTGAGGGATCCAGCCAGAGCATGCAGCCTGTGCAGGTTGGATGCTGACCAGTCTGAACACCAGGGCTGTGCTGGTGGGGTTTCCCTTTTGTAGGAGACACCACAAAAAACTATGGAAAAAGCACCACCACGGACTGGCTGAGGGTTCTTTTGCTGCCATTGCATCCAGTAAAATAGATGCTTTTGTTCTGTTATGCCATGCTTCTGACAGTGGCAGTGTGATAAATGCCCTGAAAATCCAGTGACAATCTGATCCAGAGCCGGCCCAGACCTCCTGTGTGTGTCTGATCTGCACCCATTCAGTGAGCTCTGGCACTTCTGGGTGTCCAGAAACCCTCCATCAACACAATTCCCCAAGCAGCAGAGCCAAAACACCCTTGGCATTGTCTCAGTGAATCCCCACTCCAGAGCCCCACACCAGGGAGGGGTTCAGCAGATGCACATTCCCCACAGATGCCCCATGATCCACAGGGCTGAGCTCAACCCACAGTCACAAATCTTAGAGGAAACCAGGTTTCATCAGCTCTGCTGCTTTGCTTTTAAGGTGAGAATATCCCTTCAGTGTGGAAGTAATATGAAGCCTGAATAAATTAAAAACGGGAGCTATGTTACACGTTACTGTCATTTAATTAACATCTCATAATGTGTTGCTTAAGGAATCAAGGCTCTATCAGGATAAAGCCTATAAGCATTTTCTCTGTTTAATCAAAAATGTAGATCACATCACATTTTATTTCTTAAAAAAATTACACACTTATTGAAAAAGCTGTGATTAAATTTTATATTAAGAGCCATTTCTCTGAATTAATTCTCCTCCTAAAAATTCAGTGTCAAAGAGGAACATGGAAATTAGTGTATAAAATTTGGAAATCTGCAAGGATGGATGGATGGGTTCATTTGACTTTATTAAATTTCATTCATTGTACCCTGATAATGACTTGACAGTATTTATCCCTATAACACTCTATGTGAGTATATTCTGACATTGCAGTTTGGGTTAGTCACCTCTTCTTAGACAACCTACTGTAAGAAACTCTTTGTAGGTTTGTTATCTTTTTTTTTCTTTTTTTCTTTTTTTTAATCAATGCTGGATTTGAATTATTTGGACTGAAATTGTGTGTGCTATGTGCCTGCTTCTAGTTAATAACCTATTTATTTCAGTCATCACCACTCAGATCAGAGGGAGGGCAAGGATGCTCTCATATGTTTTGGAGCACAGCATGAAATTTGGATAAAGTGAGGGGAAGGAAGCGCAGGATCTTTTACAGTCCTTGAGAGAGGACCAGACCACAGGGCTCTCCTGTATGTCTCACTATTGAGTGTTTGGCTCAGGCTCGTTGAAATTCAAGATATAATATTCAGAGAGAAAAGGAGAAAGAAATTCATGATGCAAACTCAGAGATAGAGACTTTGGAAAAGATGTTGAGGATGAAAGCACAGTGTTAAAACCAAGGTGACTGAGGAAGAAACATGGATTTGACAACTTCTGGATTTTTTTCCTTTTTTAACTTTAATAATAAGAAAATGAATGTCAAGAAGCTGCTTTGGAATATGAAGTAAATGGTGTTGGAATATGAAGTAAATGTAAGCATTCTAATGTTGAGAAATGTCAGGATTAAAGTTGCCTGGGAGGAGTAGTATTAAGTGCACAGATAGAACAATATGATCTTTAACTAAGTGATATTATTTTTTCCTCAAGACCTCTACCTCACTCAGAGGCTTATTCAGAGGACTTACTGGGACTGCTCACTGAAGGAATGTGTCTGGTTACACACAAGGAATGAGGCAGGAAGGGGAGCAATGGTTGTAGGCTTAACACAAGCGAGGAACCCAGGGAAGTGTCATGCTCTCCTCATTGTCCTCCACAACATCTCCACAGGATGCTGGACTAAAAAGCTTTAGTTGTGTAAGTTGGTCACTGTGTGTTTCTGGGTGCCTAATATGGAATGAAGCCCAACCTTCCAAACTGCAGAGCACACTTACCTGAGGCTGGGATAAAGAGGAGCTGTGCTTCAGGCATATCATGTAATTCTGGTGCCTTCTGGAAACACAGACCTTCTGGACTGGTAACCGAAATTAATGGACTTTGGCAATTCAGTTCAAATTTCCTCTCACAGTTTCACTCTGCAAATAATTTCGTTGAGGTTTGTGAAGCAATTACCGAGCAGAGCAAACAGAAAGGCCACAGACTCACCTCCAAGGACATTCATCAGTCACTTCTCAGAGGATAATTTGAATGGGAACAGTAAATTAGGTATGGAACCTATGATCAATAAGCAAAATATAGTAGTTAATATGTGCCCTGAATAAGGCCAGAGGCTTATGAAAAAAGAATAGTGTGTGACTATGTAATTACAGGCTGTACCACCACAGGGATGCACCAGGGGCTTCTGAGAACTTGATGACAACCCTACTATCACCCTTTCACATGCAGGAAGAGTTGCTGTGTGATCTCATAAGAGCTGGGTAATGCCCCTCCTGCTTGAAGGGGCCCCAAGGGTCAGGCCAATGCACTGGTGATGCTGCAGTTCCTGTTTTCTGATGCTGCCTTTGCCCTGTATGGTATCAATGGCAAAATTGTGTGCCACACAGCTTCACCTGGGTAAGTGGGGTGAGCTGCTTTTATCACCCTCTTCACTGAAAGGAAAGGACAAGTTGGCCTGAAACACATATTGGAAGGCCAGGCAGATCATTTTCCAAAGGCTTAATTAGACTATGTTAATCTGAATGTGTAGGAGTTGTGAATTACCTTATTAAACCATAAAGTGTGATTAAACTGCATTCAACTTCTGCCCTTTACCTGGCCAGACAGTACAGAACAGCATGAATTATCTCACAGTAGTTCTGCATATATACTGTGGACTACTGATGTCTAATATATAATAGAAACAATAATCAGAATAAAGAAAAAGAGGCCTCTAGTGTAAAAAAACCTATGCTTGCTTTATCTGTTTTCTTTTGTTAAAATAAATTAGCCAGTTACACAGGCCTTGCCTTTGGGTATCGTGTAAACTTTTCTTGAAACCCAGTCCAGGCACAAACAAGAGGCTTGAAACTTAAATTATGGGGAAACAGCCATTCTTATGGGTAGAAAATAATCAATCTTCTCAATGTTAACACCTCTTTTGAAGGCTCACTGGCATTCCCTCTGAGCTGTGTGGTGCACAGGTATGGCTGTAGGTAGGTGTTGTGCCTGCAGCTAAAGAAACAGAGATCTCCTTTGTGAGCTCCCTCAGAAACAGACTGTGAGGGGCCTGGGAGCTCCACTGGTCCTTAATAAAATATACTAATAATATAACTATTGCAAAGGTACCAAAATTCATTACAGATAAATAGCTGGCTAAATAGGTTCAGTCAAATGAGGAAAAAGCATGGAATATGTCCCATGAATTGCCTTAGACTGCACAATGTCTATACTCTTACATATTTTGTATTTGGTTTTAGGCACCCATGAACTGAGGTCTAGGAAGAAAAGAGAGAAAGAGAATACTGTGTTCTGTGGGGCTAGGGGAAGAAAGTTTATAAACAATAATAATGGTTGTGTGCACTGGATGCAAGGTTGGAAACCTTGCAAAGGTCTCATTTCATATTCACTGACCACATATCAGAGCCCACAGTCCTGGTAACTGTAGTTTTAGTTTAGAAGTTACTGCCTGTATCAGGTGAAGGAATTAATCAACTTGGTGATCACACCTGACAGAGGGACAGAAGTCACTTAGTTCCTCTCCAGCTTTTTATGTTTTTGATATCATATCTCATCTTCAGCACGAATGGAGAACTCCATTGATTTAAAGACCATTGTGCTTTAATTTACAACAGATGAAGCTCAGATCATCAGATACCCACATTTGCAGCAATCACTAAATTTGTTTAGTTGGTGGCTGCCTTTCTAGACATTGGCAGACTCAGCATGTAAGCACATGGAGAGTACAGATTTTTGAGTGCTTAGCCATTACTTTAATTCTAAACCTTGGGCTGGGCTGCCTGCACAGAGAGGGACAGTGCTCAGGTGGAGTGGAACACAAATTGTGTATTTGTGCTTCCATCTGCACCTGTCCACCCACACACAGTGCAGTAGAATAATAGGGAGCCAAACCCTATGGACTGGCTCCTATGGAAAGAGTAACATTACACAGCACTGGGTAAGATGCTCCATTCCAGAACTGTAACCAGTTTCCCTCTAAAAGAGCAGTTGTTGCTTTTCAGCATTTAATTGCCAATTTACTAGCACTTGGGTATACCTGTGGGCACCCAGAGCTGTTTTGGACAGCTCTGGACCATAATGGTTTCTATTTAAATATCTAAAACCAATAGACTGGCAAATACAAAGCAAGTCAAGCTACCACACTTCAAACAAGACCTGGACATACAGGATGACCCCCAAAAGCAATGTATCACTGTTCTAACAGTGACAAACCTTCTCCTGGGTCAATCAGAGATCTGTTTGTTCTAGGCCAGGCTGGATTGGGTTTTGAGCAACCTGGTCTAGTGGAAGGTGTCCCTGCTCATAAAATGGCTTTGAAAACCAAGAAAGAGACTCAAGAAACAGTCAGATATCTCAAGAGGATAGTCTTAAAATTCAAGCTGTTCTAGATCTCCCAATAACTGATTCTTCAAAGTAAGCCTCCAACTTCAGTCACAGAGTTATGCTTCTTATAACATTATTTACATAGCAGTACAAATGTGGGCAAGGTTTTGCAGATGACTAAAGATGAATTCCTTAGAGAGGAGGTGGTTTAAGTCTAAGCAACAATCAATACAAATTCAGCCTTTCTATAGCTAATGACAGTTTTTAAATGAATATCTCATTTGAAAAAAGGATGATGGTAAACCACCCTGGTTATTGAATTTTGTTGATAGCATTTTCCTCTCATACTGGAGGAGTGTGCACATGCATTAAAATGTTTGGAATATTCTGGCTTACCCAGCTCTGACACAGCATTCGACTCGCCAGGAATGTTATGCTTTGCATGAGAAAGGAGCATCTTTTGTGGAGCTTGAGATATTGCCTTGTTTTAACAACATTTGCAGAAACAAATCCTGATAACGATCACGCCTGATTGTGCATGAATAACTGCACTTTTCACGCTTTCCTGGGAGTCTGGGAAAGGGAGAGGATGATCACAGCTGAACGAGAGAGACATCCACCCTTGTGTTCTGCAGGAATTATGGGCATCAGCCACATGGCTTATGTGTTCACAGCAGGACACAGGTACAGCAGGGACAACAAAGTCCCAAACTGTGATTAGAAAGATGAATTTTCCACTGCCTGCCTAATCCTGGAAGTACCTGAACCCTTGAGGTGCCTTGCAGTTGAACTCAACCCTCACACACACTTTGGGTTGTAGCTCTATGCACACCCAGAGTGGCCCCACAGTCCCTCTAGTCCATGCTGAACTCAGATATGGCTGCAAAAAAGCTTTGTGGTCCCTGGTATTTACAGTGGCTGAGTCTGCTGCCTCCTCACAGCAGATTTTTTACACTAGCCTGATGGTTAGGGAGGGCAGCTCAGGTCCAGCTCCCAGGGTTTTGTACAGTCCTATTGAGTGAGACCTTGCTGTGAACCACGGGGGCTGAGGGCAGCACCAAAGTGACAGTCCCTCCTGAGGGGTGTGTGCCCAGCCAACCATGCTCTCTCTGCCTCATCTTCGTGTGCAAAACTGTGCAAGAAGTTGTGCCAAAATCACTTTTGCTCATCTTTGTGCATGGTTCTGCCCTGGCAGCTTCATCTCAGCCTAAAACCGGACAGGAAAAGCACTTTTGGGGCTGGATGGATGTCAACTCCCACACCTGAGGAGATCATATGGAAATGCATTTGTCTGTGCAGCCATCACACAACCTCTGGTTACACTGCTCTGAAAAAAATAAAGGTCCTTTCACTTCTGGTAAAGTCTGCTTGAGAACTGAGACCTATTAGGCTGTGGCAATACAGCTGATGTTGTGCCTCAAGGTATGAATGTAGGAGCAGATTTCCAAGGGCAGAGGGGAGTTAGTCTCCCAGCAGCATTTAACTTCTCATAGGATATGAGGACTACCTTCTAACATGCCTTGGAATAGCATCCTCTTTGGTATTGTTTATTTGACTCATGCCCCTTTCAGGAAAAAGGAAAACAATTCTGATCATTTAGAAAAACATAATTCTAAATGGATTCTGAAGTTTTACTAAGCATCAAACTTTAATAGAAAAATCATATTACTTTACAGTACTTCTTGAGACTATCAATTCCAGACCCCTTGCCCTTGTACCATAGCCCTGGAAAACTGTTCACAAATGTTAAAATAATTTGGCAGAAATCAGTGAAGTGAGGATGAAACAGAGCAGTGTTGGGCTGGGGGGTGTCTGCCACAGCTCCCATCTCCCTCTTGCTCTCACATGTGGCTCACGAGTAGCATTTGGCTCTGAGATTTGTTAGACTTTTCAGCACAGTAGTAGAGTGAACATTAATTGGGCTAATTATTGTGAGCTACAATTTAACTCAGTAATCAAACCCATAAACCAAGCGTTATCAAATTTATAAACACAGCATGCCCAAGTGCACTCAGTGATAATGAACTTGCTGAGTCAGACTGTTCCCTTCCCATTGTTTATAGTGTCAGAAAGTGACTTGGACTGTCTTGCATTTAGTATTTTCCCCTGCTGTATTACATGTAGAAGAAAAATTGGCAATACTTGGGAACAGAATCCTCAATGAGCTCATTTTTTTGCCATAAAGCAGAACCTTCATTTTTTGCTTGCGTGTTTTAACTCTGCAAGGCGAGGTAGTTTTAACTTCTACTCTACTGGCAATGAAACATTCCATTGCTTTGTGTACCTCAGTCCCTCCCTCATGATCATCTTTGGGTAAGACAAACAAGAATCTGGTATCTACAAAACTTCATTTCTACAGATCCAGAAAATTATGGCCTCTTTTACATAGGTCAAATGTTGTGCCAACAGAAGCAGGGCTGACTTCCTAACATTGTTGTATTAACATACCTCAGTTTTAGCCTGGGGGAGAGGGAAATGATGTTGTTTGGAATGAGATGGTAATTTACTTTCCATGCTTTCTCAGTCCTAAGGCATCTTTTCAGGATGAGACAGCCAGCTGTGTAAATTGAAATTGGTGAACAATTGTCCACTGGAGGCTCTAACATCTGAAAAGCAGAGTTATACGCTCTTCTCCATCCATGTAGAATGTGGTGTTTTCATTTTACAGGGATAAGGGATTTACTGTTAAATTAATGGACATTTCAAACTGCAGTGGCAACACATGTTGCCGCCTGCATTACTGGGAAATAAGTTGCATCTGTTCGAGTTATCACTTGGAAAGAAAAGCTTCCGGTTTCCGTGGGATGGCACGAGAAAATAACACTGTCTGCCCCTGTGCCAGGGGAAATGAGGTCACAGGCCCTCGCCACACGCCTTGCAAGTGGATATCTCGTGTACAAGTTGGGACAGGCATTCAATTGGTTCTGCTTCAACTTCTGATTTTTGTTTTCATTAACATCTGCACTCTCGCGTGGCCCGAAGCGTTTTGTCCTTTTTACAGCCTTCTTTGGTAAAGCTGTGGAAAGCTGATCTCAAATTCACATTCATGGCCCTGGATTTTCAGGTCATTCCTCACAGCAAAGGCTCCATTCTGCTGCTTTTCTCCAGAAGTGACACCTCTACCCCCGTGGATATCCTCGCCTTCACGGCCTATCTTCACATCAGTGTTTTTAATTCTACTTGGCTAAGTCATGACATCAGTCTCCAGAGTAACTTAGGCCTAAGTGCTTCTTGACCAAAAGGATTAGAGAGCTACCAAGCTACAAGCCACACAGCTCTGAGGATTAATGGGAATTTGCCCTACACACCACAAAAAGCTGTAGTGTAGTCTGCATACACTCCTCAAGGTTTAAGTGTGATGGTACACTGTGATTCCTAAGCTTATTCCCTGTCCTCCTAAGCTGAGAACAGGATAAGTAACGTCTTGTTCTTTTGCAGCAAGTCAGTGCATTTTGCAGAGAGTAATTCTGGTGATTATAAATATACAACTGAGGAAAAGTTTTAAAAAAAAAAACAAACTTTGATACAAAAGTCTTAATCTGCATGGCAAGACAACTTGGTAGAAATCCCAGTGGTGCTACCCCTGATGCAGTTGTACATTTACAAGCTGTTGGTATGACAGGAGTGTATTGAATGTAGGTGAAAAATAAGGGAAAATAATTGTGGGGCCAAATAACTCATGCTCTTCAATCACTATGAGAAGCAGCACAGATGTGATAGTGAGTCAGCTCCTCTTTCCCTTCAGAGAAGTAGAATCACAGAATCAGAAAATCATTTATGTTGGAAGAGCCCTCCAAGATCATCAGCTCCAGCCCTTAACCCAGCACTGCCAAGCCCATCCCTAAACCACGTCCCCAAGTGCCACATCCACACATTTTTTAAATCCCTCCAGGGATGGTGACTCCACCACTTCCCTGGATGGCCTGTTCCAACACCAGACCACTCTTCTAGTGAATAAACTTTTCCTAATATCCAATCTAAACCTCCCCTGGTACAATTTGAAGCCATTTCCTCTCATCCTATCCCCTGTTCCCTGGGAGCAGAGCCCGACCCCCACCTGGTTCCAATCTCCTGTCAGGGAGTTGTAGAGAGTGATGAGGTCCCCCTGAGCCTTCTTCTCTCCAGGCTGAGCCCCCCCAGCTCCCTCAGCTGCTCCTCACTGGATTTGTGCTTCAGACCCTTCACCAGCTTCCTCTGATTTCTTCTTTTCTGCACGTCTACGTGTGGCAAAGCTGAAGGGTACATTTTTCAGGCCAGACTAGAAGGAACTTGCACTGAAAAGAGATAAATTTTGCTATGAACCACACTTTCCTACAAGAGTATTTCTTTTAAAGTATATCACTGAAGCAATTCAGAACTTCTGCTCCAGCTCAGGGTAAGCAAGCACTGCTCCACAGGCATGTTCACAACTCATTTTAACCTGACCATAAATGTTTATTTTTTTCCTCCTCTTTTTTTTCTTTGCCTTTCTGTGTTTGAGAAAAGACCATGTGGTAACACTGTTACCCTGTCAATCAGAAAACAGGCCCTCTTTTCCTATTTAGGCATGGTAGGAGGTCATTCTGAGGAGTAAAAGATAGGTTATGTCCCCAAGACCTAGCAAAGCATTGGAAAATAACACCCATACATTGGAAAATTCTTTTAAGTATCAGTAAAAATGATAAATCCTAATTTTCTCAGGCCTAATCCTGCGATACATTTTGTACACATAACCTCCAAGGTCAAAGGAAGATAAAAGACCTGGAAAAATACCCTAAGTCCGTCACATACCTCATTGTTTATTCCTTCTTCGATAAAGGAGTTTCAAGAAGAAAAAACATATAATTAAGACTTAACTGATGCTCCTATAATAACTGCTTTTGATTTAGGAGATAAAATTAAATTAGCAGATAAGCTCTTTTATTTCTGCTCAGCCACTAGCGTATTCACATCGGGCGTAACTCGTCCCTTTAAAAGGCACAGTAACAAAAACAGAGTGGAAGGCAGTCACTTATTAATCTATGTTTCTGTGTAGCTATCTGGAAACTCTGCTTTGCTGTCATTACTTAAAACTCATAAACAAGACACTGTGATTCTTGAGACTGGAATTCATGGGAATTGTCTAAACAAAACATATTCACTCCTCTTATGTGTAACCAAATGCATAAATGTTGTTGTCTTTTTATTCCTTACAGATGGTTTGTATCTCCAGAGATTTATAGAAGAATTCATAAATTGGCATCACTGGTATGTCAGAAATGTGAGGCAGGCTCTGCTCCCATTGTTCCCTGACTGTGAACCTGCCGCTGGCTGAAAGGGTTTGCTTAAAATATCAAACCCAGGGCACAGCTCCAGTGTGGCCACAGCACAGCCCCTCCCCTCTTTGGGGACTCCTCAGGACTAAATATACAGCTTGATAATTAAGAGTTGTCATTCCTTTGGTCGTCTGTTTCTACACCATTTCAGCCTCCTGGCCTGACTGGAGACACTGATTAAATAACTCCAAGGGATGATTGTAACCAAATGCTCTGATGAGTGAACCCTCCAAGAGCTCCAAAATCGTGAGTGAGCTGGTGCACTTGTCATCAGGAGCTGCCTGTTCACCCGACAACGACCTGTCAAATTGACTTGTTAGCCTGGCTGATAGCACTCCTGCCTTGCCTTGCTCAGAGAAGAGCAGGGAACATCCCAGATGCTTCTGAATATCTTAGGAAGAGCATCAGGGGAAAAAAAGTTATTCTACTTTCACTGAAGGTTTGTGGAAAGGTTGGGAATTGAATCCAGATTGCCTGATTGCTTGTATGGGGCCTTCTGCACGAGACCAGCCCCTCTTTTGAAGCTGGATGTTCTGGTCTTTCTCTGTTTGACAGTCCTTTCTCTTGCTCTCATTTGTCTTTTGGATGTGCTGAGTGGCTCATGGGAAGATTGCTAAAATCACAGTGCACAGGATTTTATCAGATATGATTTTTTTAAAACCCGTGCTACATATATGTCATATCACACAGGTACAATGGAAATGCATATTCTACTTTAGGAGCAGACTAATAGGAGACTTCCTATAGGAAACTCACCTCTGGAAGAGCAGCTCACTCAGAATTTATCCAGGCAAAACCAAAAGAAAGTTAGTTCTGAGAAACTCCCAAGACATGTATTATACACCACTGTGGTGTCATAGTGCTTTCCCTGCAGAATTAATGATTATATCTTTCACACATTTCCTCCTCCTTGAACAAATCCAGCAGCAAAGTGGAGGAAGGGATGTAAACTCAGCTTTTTATTTCAAGAATTAGAGGGACATTCAATACTGTGCAAATCATTTACAGGAAAATTATCTTCTGAGAGAAGACAATCCTGATATATTTTCCAAAAATGTTTAAAATTTAGATTTACCTGATTTTTAAATGAATTTTCCCCCATAAATCTGACCTCTTAAAAAGCACTGTCCCCAGATCTCAGATGCTTTATGATTTGTTTTGTCTCCAAAGAGGTGCATTTACCAAAATGATTCCTAGATATTTGTTGACCTTACACTCTGCATGACTGTGGGATGATTTGTTGAGACTTTAGGAGATGAGGACCACAGCCTTAAACTGGAATGGTCTGGACAGTGACCTCATGTGAAGGGCCACAGGGATCATGGCCTGGAGCAGGATAAATACCCATTTTGTGCATGGCCAAAGACCATAATCCATCCTGGATACAGAACATACCTGGATTTCTGTGGCCAAGGAGGTGGGATGTCGTGTTCTCACACTCTCCTGGTGGAACAGCACTTGTCTGGGCACGGGAAGGTACCAGGCATTCCAAGTCCAAAGAGAAGTCAAGGCAGATCCAAAGACTTCACTCTCCTTGGACCTCAGACATGTCCAAGATGAGGCAGAAACAGCCTTCAGTTTTCTCGCTTTGTTTGGCACTGCTGGAGCTAAAGATTATTTTTGTTCTGGATTCCCTGGTTCTTCATAGACACTGATATTTTAGCTGTGGCAACACTTGCAACAGTCAAGAATCCCCTTTAATTGAGACAGTCCAAGAATTAAGAGGCATGTGAGCAGCTGTGAGGGAGTCCATGGGACCAAAAAAGAGCCAAAGCCCAGTTTCATGTGTGAGATCCCAGGGAGCAGGGATGGAGCCTGATTTACGGGGAGGCGCAAACTCCACACGGGAGAATGAGAAGGAAGAGCCTCGGGGGAACCTTTGATGAGAGAAAACAATCTAGACATAAATAAAGACTTCAATGGATTTGTCCCTTCATTATTTTGGAGCCTGCTCCAAAGCTCCTTTAAGTCAATAGGAGGACTCCAGCTGGGGTTTAGGTGAGGAACTGAGGGTGCAATTTTGCACACAGCTCATGTCACTTGGGAATATTTCTGTGTTGTGGGAAATATGCTTGTTAAAGCACTGAGCTGATACTGAGAAGCATTCAGCTATTATAGGATACACTTTCATTGAGTTACTTGTTGCTGTCCAATAAAGTAAAATATAGGAAACCCTTTAGTGTTTCATCAAATTCTTGCTCATTTCAAAGAGGACCAATATTTCTGTGTCTGGCTCACATATTAAAAACTTTCCCTGCATATTAAGTTTCATTTTTTTGGTCACAGGCTTAGCTTCAGATCTTTCTATGACTTTTACTAGGGGCTATTTTTGAAGGATTCAAGTCTGTTTTGCCAGTATAACCTTCAATTTCTAATGAGTGTTATTTCAAAAGAGACTTCTCCACTGGTAGGTAACAGAAAATAAAGTTACCTTGAAATTTAATAAGCCTTATTTACTCTGTATCTACTAATAAATCCCATCATACATCCTGCTTTCTAAAATGCTAGAGGTTATGATCTCTTCCTATTTGGCATTCAGAAGTTAAAGAAACATTTAATTATTTCACTTGGGGGAATCAGAGTTGGTTTTTTTACCTTTTGATATTTCATTTGTATGGCCACAGTTTCATTTGTGATAGTAACATTGTTACTATCACCAATTTTAAGAAATATTTTTTTTAAAAACTGTGTTTATTCTTCCTTTCCAGTCAAACATTCTTCTTCCAGTATTATGGTGATATAATCATATTTTCATCATAACACACAGATGTTTTATTCACTCTTCACTTCCCATTTCTTCAAGACCCAGTACAAACCTAATTACAATTTTTACAAAGGCTTTCCTTGAACATTAGTAGATTTTAGATAAGGAACAAAGCGTGCCATAAATTCACATACATATGCATTGTGTCTGTATGTGAGTCTATATGAATCACTTGCAAACTGTGTTAGATTTCTTGCTAAATGTACACTGCTACAATTACATATTCCTTTTCACAATACGTGTATATGTGCTGCAATAGCCCCTTCACACCAACAAGCTTTTTTAAATCAATAGCAGATATAAATCTGTATCTACAGTTCCAGTGACCCAAATACGTTGCTGTCATCCCCAACAGGGGCTTTTGTTATAACAGACCTTCTGGTTGTATTTTTAACATTCAAATATGTTATAATAATTGCCCTGCAATACCTGGGAGACAATTGAAATTAAATAAGCACATGGAATTCTGTGGTACGAAATATTTCTCCCCTTGATCTACAGGGATCCCTTTAGTGCTGTTTTGCTGTCAAGAAATACATAAGCAGCTTCATCAGTTTAAGGAAATTTTTTTAATTTTTAAATTAAACAAATTGGGTATCTTTGGAGAGGTTCTGAAAACGCATATGAAGAACTAATTAAAAGGCTGTTTACAAACAATAACAATCAGTATTTGCCAAATTATTTTCTGTTCATTACTGCAACTTGAACTATTTTTTTTTCTTAAAAATAGAAAAAATGTTTCAGCCCAAAGTTTCTCCTTCCCCCTTACATCACTAGTTAGTTATTAAATATATTGGGCACATTAAAATGTAAACATCGACACACAGAACCTTTCTCTTTTGATCATTTTAAATTTCACTATTAGTACTTTAATTTTCCTTACTCTGTGTGTGTGTGTGTGAGCATATGAGTGCATGCATGTGCCTCTGATCTGGCTTATACACTGTACTAAATTGTTCAGTAAATACTCTGCAGCAGGATAAGGTCTAACTGGAAGAAAATTGTTGTGAGTTACAGGAAATTAAAAAATTCCTGCAATACCAACCCACTACTCAAAGTCAATCTGTGGTATCCCACAATCCACTTGGCTCTGAAGTCAAGCCAGAATGATTTTTGAAGAGTAATTTCAAGCCTTATAAAGGGTCACATCATGTATTAAAGCCATATTTGCTTCTGTGTTTTGTAAATTTTGAACTCATTACTAAACCTTTGTCTCTCATGCTGTACGTCTGGCTCTGAACTCTCCTTCATCAATCTGATCCTTAAAACTCCAGCAAAAACAGCCAACACATTTTGCATGTGAAAAAGTGGTAAAACATAAATACTTACAATCTCAAGGTGCCAGCATTTAAGGAAGGCTCTAAGAAGCTTGTCTTTTTTTGGTACTTTAGATAGGAAAAGCTCAAGCAAGGGGTTGTCCAAAACTGCTATTTTCTGACCACCTTTGGGAAGTGCTGAGTGCCCTCAACCCCTGTTGACTTCACAAGAGATTAAGAGAGCTCAGCACCTCCCAGTATCAGTCCCACGGATCTATATCTATATCTATACACGTGCATACACATACATATATATATGTATATATATAAAACCAACTGCTAACAAATAGGAGATCACCTACCCTTCTTCTTGCTCAAATTCCTTGTGAAAGGATCAGACCCGAGGTTAGAGGTAAAACCATATGCAATTTACAATAAGCAAAATGTGTCTATAAACAAAAAAAAATTGGAAATCTGGGAATCATTTGTACAGGGAGTGCTGGCAAAGTGCAGGCACATGTGTACAAACAGTGCAGCACCTCCACAGATTTCAACAGTTCCATTTCTGAAGCTGCTACACTGAGCCTTTATCATAACCTGGGGCTGAGAAACAACACACTGTTAAAGACAAGGGATTTAGTCCCACAGCACATTCAGAGCTGGGGTGGGACTGCACGTCTTAAAACCCAGCAAAGCTGTGTGCACAACTTGGGCTTTGATTCTTCCAAGCTCTTTTCTCCTGAAGCAAATGGTCATTGATCTGCTCTCACTCAAGGCTACCCACAGCATTTCATTATGTGCCTACATCACATATTTACACTGACTGCTCTAAATTCCTCCTGTTTTCCCTGAATACTTTCTTTTTATCATGATAATAGTCCTGGAGCGAATCAACTAAAGAATTTGGAGCAATCTAAACAGGGATTCAAGGAAAATATCCAGCAAAGTGTTTGCAAAATTAGAATGAGCTGCAGCTTGGGCAGGGCAGGACACATGATGAGCCCCATGGGAAAACCCCCCACCCTGTGGCTTTCACTGTCTCTGTGCCATGGATGGCCCAGCCAGGTCTGACATGAGTGGGCAGAGAGAAGGATGTGCTTTGGCCCTGCTTGCTGCCCCGTGGAACACATTGTTGAGGTCAGAGCTTGTCAGATAGCAGAGGAACACCCACTCCTGCTCTGGAAGGCACACTGACTCTCTTGACCTGTCAGGATGTGCTGGGACAGCTGCACAGGCACCAGCTGGGTCTGGATGAAGCTCTGAGCTCTGCTGATGCTCCAACATCTCTACATGCACTAGGCCAGCAGATAAAGACATGTACTCCCCTGCATGTGCTGCCCTTTCTCGAGCCCTTCAAGCTCCCAGAAACCATGGAGACTTGGTCCAGCGGAAAACCACAAGCAAAGGCAAGAAGGTAAAGACAAACAGGACAGAAAAACAAGAGGAGAGGATTTTTAAAATGTCCAACAGGGCAATGAGATGGAGGCAAGAAGCATCAGCTCCTGTGCTTCAGCACTGGAAAGTGATTTCAGTATTGTGAAGAGGTGGTGAAATGGCTGTGATACCACCCTGAGACTTGTGGGTCCTTGAATCAATTCCTTTTCCTGCCATGGATGCCCTGGACAGCTCACTTTAGCTACAGCTCCACTGAAGAGCTGACTCTCCTTGTGGGTGGATGGCTTGGCTGCTCAGTGGCCCTCAAGCTGCCCTGGAGAGTTGGAGTTCCTCAGCTGCAACAGATGCAGCAGCCCAGTGAAGTTGGTTCCTTCAGAAATCAGATGGCTGGGAAGGTTCTAAAGATGTCTCAAAGAAGAAAATATACAGTCAGTTTGGATTAAAAATCAGACCTTCACACTGATCTACACAGGAAAATAAGGATCTCCAAATCTTCCACAAGTTACACACTTATTTCTCTACACATCCTCTTCTACCTCATCTTTCCTGAAAAAATAGGGAAACCAAATGGGGTAGAATGTAATTGTTATCCTCTCTTTGTACATTGAACATCTATTCAGGACATAGTAATAGCTGTCTCACAGGAGCAGTTTTAGGATATTCTGTAATGGCACTTAACATATTGTGGAGATGGGTACTGTAGGAAACACAAATTATATTCACAGAAAGAAACTTAGCTTCTTTAAATATTTGCACAACTGATTCAGATGTGATTTCCTCCAATGAATATTGGGTGCAAAAAGAAGAGCAAAAATTAACATGGAAAAAAATGGCAGTTTGCAACGGGACAGTGGCAGCTCTACCATAACTGTGGTTAGGATTGTTTCCATTATAAACCCAGGTTTCCACTCCCACTGCTACAAATTACAATAAAATATTTTCAGCTTCAGATATGGCATATATGGCCTCTGGCCAGGAAATTGTTTGGGCAAATTTTAGGTCGTATGTCAGACATCAAATATTGTTTTTGAAAGTGAGTCACAGTTTGTCTATTTCTATTCTCACTATTTGGTCACACCAGAAATAGCTGCTGTACCACGAGGCTGATCCAGAAAACATAAAAATATATTCCTGCACCTAAGATCAAGTCAGATATGAAAATCTTTTCGTCATATTTTAAATTTCCATCTTATGACAAGTTCAGAAATACAAGATCGATTAATACATAAATCGTTGAGATTTACAGCTAACGGGAAATTTGCCATGCTGATGAGGTATATGAAGATCGATTTTATCAGAAATGTCAGTCTGCAGATCAGTGATATCACTACAATTCATGTCTGTCTCAGGGCTGATGGAGGGGGGACTGTCTTTGGGTAACTGAAAGAGCATGAGAAAATGACAGTCACATCTTTAAAACCACAGTTCATGTGTGTAAACTATTGGGTGTATTAGCACTGGCAAAAAGGCAGTTTGGCTCTCTTCTGGGCCATGCATATAGAAATGTTTGTCCTCCTCGGTCAGATATCTGATGGCAGCATATTGAATTATATTCATGAACAACCTTGAGCCAAATGATTGAACAGCCTTGGAGGCTGGGTCTCTGTGGGAGCTTTCAAAGAAGCCTGTCCAGTTCAAAACCAGTGACTTTTGGTCAAAATACTGGCCCCTATTGACATTAATGAGAATATTCCCCCTGAGTCCATTCAGCCCAGCACCTGCTGCCAGTCTGGCTGTGCCTGCACGCCGTGGTTGTGCCCTCACCCTGCAGCCTGGCCCTGCTGTGAGCACTGTGTCCATCTGCTCCCTGTGGGGCAGAGAAACCTTGGGCTGGGCCTTTTATTTTGGAGAAATTCGTGCACAGGGACAGAAAGAGCTTCAGCAAAGTCCAGTGGGTGTTCTGGATCAGGACAACTGGGAGGTCAGCACTGGATACAGCTCCAGAAAGCGTGTCCAGGGCTGATGGTCCTGAAGGACATTCAGGGTTTCCAGGTTTTCATTCTACATTAAATGTGTTTCCTCTTTCTTATGAAACTAAACTCTAGAGAGGAGTAGATTTATATAAATCCTATCTCTGCCCCAATCTAAGAACTTGTGTACTATAGCTTTTTTCTATAAAAGAATTCCTCTTTTTAATAGTCCTGTGGGTCATCGTGTAATTCAATGAACTTTAAGCATGACCATGGAGAAGGATTCATGACCAAAGTTAAATTTTTCTTCACAGTGGAACATATGCATATCATCATGTGGAATTTGGGCATTGCTATAGTGACTAACATATTTGTGGTACTGCTCCTCCAGGAATTTGATTCCTAGCAATATAAGATCAGGTTCATTTGATGTTTATATTGAATTTTGCCATTGGTTTTGCCATAATGGAGTAGCTTTTGATAATCCATTATACAGTTTCTGGAAAGTATTCAATGCTAAAATATCTTTTTATTAAGCTAATGAAAATCACTAGCCTGATATATAGAGATGCAATTATGAAATCCACCTTGGAATAGCTTAACATCTTTCATTTCATCCTGGTAAAATCACAGTGCAGCCATAATTTATATAGGAGTCATCCTTTTAAAGGGTTGTGACTGAATGTTTTAGGTTACCTCTAAGTTTTGGTAATACCTTAAGGAAGTCCCAAATGCAAACTGATTTTTAATACTAAAGTACCGAGCTTCCAAAGAATCATTAAGAGTTCTTTAAAAAAAAAAAAGAGCAATCGAATTAATATATAACAAAATCATGACATTTGTATATGAAATGTGAAGACACATAACTGGTCAACATCCAATTTTCAAAAGCCATTAGAAAAATTCCCTGATTTTATCTTACTGAAGATAATATAGTTCTAGTCTAGCCTAGAAGTCTGTGCTGTGAGGCAAGTTTGACAATACACAGAGATGTATTCTTTCTCATTTGTCTTTTATAAGTAGCCTTTTGTAATAACTTAATACTCAGCTTCATTGGAATCAGGGACTACAGGTTTTGATGCCAAACCCTGGAAATTAGTTCAGCTGAAGATGAGTTTGATCAAAATTCCCACTGGACTTCAGAGACACAGGAATTTAGTCCTAGGTTAAAGCACCACCAGAACGAAAGATGCTGGAAACATGCTGGGATCCAAATTCCAAAAGCACTCCATACTCCCCTTTTAGGGATGCAGAATTTACAGTGTTGACTCACCAACTGGAGCATAACCTAAGCTCCTGTCACCTGATTCCTTCATTCTTTCACATTTTAGGTGCCTGGAACTGACATAATCCAAGGTTTGAAGCCAAATAGGGTCACACACTCGAGCAACACATCACACAAACCTCTGTATGAATTAAATGGGGTAGCCACCTCCTCCTGCTTTCTGATGGCTATTTATGGTTCTCTCACCAGCCCTGCCATGGCAACCATGATACCAAGGAGCACAAGGTGTCTGCTTGTCCCCTGCATACCAGAAAACCCAGAATAAATTAGATTTTCTGACACTTTGTTCAAGGTAAGGAGTAGGGGATAGATTTTTTATTTTCCACTTAAGTCTTCTCATGAAAAAATGTCTTTGAAAAAGCCAAACTTACTGAAACATCTTCCAAAATGACAGTTTGGGTGGTTTCGTACTTGAAACCACTTTTAATTACACAATTTCCTTCAATTTTTGAAAAATAAGTGTTGAAATTCAGTATGAAAAACCTCATGTGCATCCAGAATAATTGTGTCCCATCCGGCCAAGAGAAATACTTTTATCCATGAAGTTTGTTTTTTCAATTTCTCAGAATTTCAGATAAAAAATACTCAGAATACCCTTTTATTTACACAGTTTTGAAACAGTAATTTTGGCTTGTTTGTTCTGGAGTTACCAGCAAGCCAAGAAAACAGCCTTGTTCTTGGTGATCCCCTCCCTGTGAGATGGCAGCATGAGAGGGAAGCTGCTGCTGCGCAGTGTGAGAGAGGAGAAATCAGAGGGCAAGACAGAAATTAAAGGTAAGGAGTCAGAAGCTTGGAGAGAGGAAGGAGTGAGGTCTAGGCAAGGAACAGGGAGCAAGACATTTGTGCTGGGGCTCTGCCTCCTGCTGAACTGGTGGGGTGCACCCAAGGAATCCTGGGGAGGATGATGGAACCAGCTTGGAGCCCAGAGGCAAAGAGTGAACAGTGGTAGAGAGTCCCCAGCTGCAATTACAGCTGACAGCACATCACTTTTAAACAGGGCTTGGATCTGGAGAATAGAGAGATGTTCAATTTTTCAACAAGGCAAAATTCCATGGAAAGCAGATATTGCTGGGGGCAGAGGGGGTAGAGAAATTACAGGGACATCATTCAACCAGATCCAGCTTTCTGTCAAAAACAACCTTGCTGGAAGACCTTCAGTCAATCCCGTTTGGGGCATATTCTTAAACTTCAAACTGCATATTCGTTAAATCTTTGCATTCCCTTCTCCCTGTTTAATGCAGAGCTCAGTTAAACCCGTGTTCCTCTAAAATACATGTGTGTTCTAAGAGTAAGTAGGAAGGGGTGGGTTTAACCTTAAGTTAGAGCTGGGGTTTAATATGAAAGGAAGTAGAGTCTGTGACTGGGTTACAACAGTTATAATGGGCAACAAGTATGCTGACAGATTATGTTCATGCCTATATTTGGATAAGATTACAGAATAAAATTACCACTGAATAAATCATAAATAAATATATAAATACTATTTTCCTCCTTACACAGTTTTTCAGCCTGTAAGCAATGTTTTTATTTGCACAGAAATATCTTCCACCTGTACATTTAAAGAGATTTCAGCAACCAGATAATGTCTCTCCTGTTCCTGAGTTTTAGATGTGAGATCACAGTGCAATAAGTTAGCACAGACTAATTTGGTGAAGGGAGAAATCTCTATTTCCCAGTTGACGTGTTCACCTTCCAGTTGACACTTCTTAGTGCTTCATCTCCTGACAGAACGAAGTGATCTCCTTATGTGTGCATTCTCCAGGACCTCACCAGCTGGACCACTACCACTTTTTCTGAAAGCTGGGAAGTAGACAATACCAGGACATTTTTAATTGCAATCTCTAAAAGATAAAGTCTCCTTGTCCAATAGCTTTAACACCCTAAAACCAAACATTCACCTACCTAGATCTCTGCACAGGTTTTGGACCTCCCTGCTGTCTAAATGCTGGGGGAGGATCCCAGAGGTGCTCATCAGGAGCTGGTGGCCATAACCAAGACACTCTGCAAAGCCAAGTCCTTCCAAACTGTGAAAATTAGAATTAGTCTTTGACTTCTAGCACCAGTTCAGAGTCCAGATTTTTTGAGGAGGGTACAGAGAGCATTAAGGATGTCACTAATGTCTGTATCAAGACTTGGAGGGGTAGGAGATACCTCTTGAAAGCTGAGATCTCTTCTCAGCACAAACAAGAGCCACAAGCTGCAGAAATACCAGCATGGATTTATGGCCTTGCAGCTGTGGGGATCTGAGCTGCTATTTGTGTCTGCATTGCAAGTGGGGTAAACTGCTACAAGACATGGGAAGGTTTTTATTTGGAACTGACTGATTCGGCCACCCCAGGCAGAAGTAAATTGGTAGTTGTTGAGCTCTCCACAGTCCACCTCTTCAGATTCATAACAGAGCAGAGAAATGCCAAAGTTTAAATTCTGTTCTTGCCTTTTCTTCCCCACTTCCTGATACATCCAGGCCAACTCTTCTCCATGAGGCTCTGCCTTCGGTGTTATAGACTCAAATGCTAAACTGTTAAGTGGAATCCAGGCCTCACCCAAATGCATTTCCCTTGTAGTGTGAGCAGAGCCCTCTTTGAGCACATGGGTTGCAGGACAGGTAGTGAAAACCATTTCCCAGCCTGGTGTCTCTGCTCTGGAGCTGGTGTGTTGTGTCACAGAGTTTTATCACAACACTGCAACAGGTGCAGCTCACAATTTTCTGTCAAGAAATTTCATCTCCTACAAAGCATAAAGTCTTGGCACCAGGCAAAACTCCTTCCAAGGGAATATTGTATAGCATGCACATGGAAAAGCATCAAGAGAGTAAACACCAATCAGGGAAAAGGCTAACAACACTGTTCATTCCTAAAGTTCCAAGTAATCATCACCAAAGTCTGTTTATTCAACCGTGGAATTTGTGTGCAACCACAAGGGATATAAAATGGAATTGAAATCTGAGGAAGGGTTTGACAAGGCAGAGCTGCTTTGGTCATTCCAGCAGAGGTATCAGTGCACTGTGGTTGACACAGTGTAGCAGCACTTCCGTGCATGACACTACTGAATGTCTTTCTAGGTTTCTCTTTGCCTCTTTAGATTAACTCACACAACTCTTGTGCTGAACCAGGTCACAGAACAAAGTCATGTATTCAGAAGTAAGGGCTGTCTGAAGAGGAGAACTGTGGAGCTTGTCACCTGGCCCTGCAGAGATGGAGAACTGAGAACACACTGCAAATTCTCTTATCTTTCACCAGCAGTCAGAATGCCCTGGGAGAGTGCACAGAGAGAGGCACTGAACAGGAGTGTCCAGTCTCCATTCTCTGTGGTGGTGCCAGCTATGGGGAGGGCAGCTCACAGTCGAGCAGAGAAAACATCTTTTAAGCAAAGAGAAGTGAGCAAAGACCATCAGTGTCTTGCTAGTGAGCTCCTAGAGCCTCTGTAGCTCACCTGGTAAGACTTCACACCTGGGATCTACACCAGTCTCTCCCTGCCTGACAAATGGGGGAAGGAACAGCAGGAGCTGTGCAGGGAATGGGACACGAGCCTCACCCTCCAGATCCTCACCTTGGAGTCAGACATGCAGAGCCCAGCAGAAATCTGCAGACAGCTAAAATGAACACAGCAGCTTCAGGGAAGGAAAATGAAGAATGAACAAGCTTCCAACATCCATCTCACAACACCACCAAGTTTTTCCTGCGTTACCTCCACAGAAAGCGTGGACACCAAGAGCAGGGCTCCCATCCCAGCAGAGTGCAGCTCCTTCCCCGAGGACAGCCCCAGCCCTGGCAAATGGCACCTTCTGTGGGAACCCTCTGACCCTTCCCTCAGCCAGTCCCTGGGGCAGGGCAGGGCAGGGCAGGGCTGTGCTGGGCCATGGGCAGAGCTGGGCTGGCAGAGCCCAGGGCTGTGGTCCAGCACCCACAGGAGGGTGGTTACAGGCTGTTTGTCCCGTATCACTCATCAGGGTGGTAGGAAAGGGCAGACACCATTAGTTTGGAGGCAGAGTTGTGCCAGCACCCCTGCACAGCTCTCAGATCAGGTGTCTGGCAGCTCAGAGCGCTGGCAGAGGACACGGACTGTCTGCAAACAACCCGAGCTGGAAACAAGTGTGAGCGTTTGCAAAGCATCAAAACATGGACACTCTTGACTCTTCTTGATTTTGGTTCTGTTGGGTTTGTTTTTACACCATTGCACTGCTCATTTTAAGGTTCTGAATTTTTTAATGGCTTCTGTTGATTCCAAAGTTTGCATAACTTCCCTATCTGTGAAAGTTTTGATGTCTACACTTTTCCAGTATCTATTTTTCCTATTATATCCTATTAGAATAAAGTTTGTAATGAAAAGCTGAGAACAAAAACTCCACAGAAGCACAATTCCTAACCATGGAAACACATTTTTCAACTGCAGATGTGTATAATGTGTGGAAACTTTAGAGTAATACTACCTGGGATATCTTGGGGTTTGGGCTCACTTATACAATATAATAAAACATTAGGTATCACAAGTTCAACCTGAATACAATTTTATCCAAAATCATTGACTTTCATTTCTGTCCATACAGTATTCCTTATGAAAAGTTTTATGACATTTCTTGAAAATACATTGGGATTCCAAGATGTGTTCCATGAATTATTTATCCATTCCTCTATTTTCAAGAAAAATTCTTATTTCTAATTTATTTCTCTCCTCTGAACCAGTAATATCAATGCAAGTTTAACTCAATCTTACTGCAAACAATACAATTGTCACACATATATATATATATGCTGAACCAAAAACACCTCTGTAAGTTCATTGACTTCTATAGAGAGCTGCCTTTGATCCAGAGAAACAGAGGCAAGATGAATCATTCCAGCAGGCCGTGGGCTGTGAAGGGTTAACCAGTGACATCACTGCCAACAGCTGAGGACTGCTCTTACAGAATCAGCTGCTTCAAAATTGGTGTGTTTGAAAGCCAGTTTACAGGCTGCCCTGTAGCTTTTGGAGAAGGTGGAGGGGGGAAGAAATAAGAGGTTTTATAGTGCTTCACTTGCCTTTGATCCTGTGGTTTAGGGTGTGTTTGCTACAGAAATCAATTTCTTTTGATTTAAAACAAAAAGTAGGGTTAAACTCATGCCTGATGTACCTCTTATGGAGTTACACTAGTGATTAATATTTTAGGGCAATGGCACAAGCTATTTTAAGTGCTGTGCTTTCTTTCAAGCACCTCTGACTGTATATATGAAATTCTAGAGTAGCATAAACTAAACAATATAAGGAGTTGTAAATGCAGTCTGTGAAAACAGCATTAGAATCCAGTGACACAAAAAAGGATGTTCTAGTCAGGAATGGGTCTCACAGACTTCAGGACAGAAAGATGTCACCACCACTGAGAAGGTCTTTTTCATAAGGGTAACAGGGAAAAAATTAGAAAAGGCTCAGTAAAGGCACAGATGATGGGATGCCGTTTTTACGACTCTGGAAAACATCCAGAACTTAAGTTGAGGAATATATTGAGCTTTCTGTGGTGCATGGATGGATCCCTGTGAAGTGTAACCTGTGCTCCTGCTGCTCATGTGCAGTGGATTTCCAAGGGAACTTTGGAGACACCACGAGATTATTTTCTGGACTCAAAGCAGATTTCCAGTTTGAGAGGTGTCTAAATGAAACATGGGAGAAGCACTCCTATACTGGATGCTCTCCTGATATTAAGAAATACCTTTTAAACAGCTCATCTTCCCTCCAGTGCTAGTCTTTTACTCCTCCAATACTAATCTTTGACTGGGAGAATCATGCCTTAGGGACTATTGCTGTTTTTACAAAGCATTTTATTGTGTTTCCTTGAGGTTTAATAAGTGAAGCTGCTATAAGTTGTGTGATGCAGTGCACCTGAAGGATATTTTAAAACCAAATCACATCTCTTCTTATCTCCTTCCTGTATCAAATTAGACAACTGAAAGTACTCCTCTTTCCGTGAGTATTAGAGATGGGATGTTTGGTGTTCTGATGGTATAAGTTTTTAGAAAGGCAATTCTGTAAAATACATATAATTAGAACCAGCAGTATTCTTTTGGAAGAGAAATAGGTCTGGGTAGAGTTCTTTAGAAAAATCAATCTGCATTCACCAGCAATTCCAAAGAATTTTTTTCATTCTATCAACTTTTTCAAGCAATAAATCATCGTTACTTTATATTACTTTACATAAAGATAACTTAAACTCTGGCTGATCGACAACTTTCTTATTCAGCCTTTGACATCAATTATCTATTATCTATTCTTCTGTCAATATCTGCTGTCTAAATCTCATGCAAAAGAATTACACCTTTAGAGAGGAAAAAGTGCCTTTACTAACTATCCAACATTTGAATGACTACATTTATTCAGTGTTCAATAGGACTGGGCAAATAATTTAATCAGCACAAAGCCACCCCAAATTTGTTGGAGTTAATGAGTTTTTTCAAGTCAAAACTTGAATATCTTTACTATTCCCTTGGGAAGCAGGGTTCCTGAGCAGGAAGGTCTCTGACATGAATCTTCCCATCTCTCCCAAGGCTGCTTTGCAGGAGAGAGGAAATCCCTGGGATATGGTCCCGTCCCTTGCAAATGCCCAGCTGCTGCTCCAGCCCCTTGGAAGCACAGCCAGCTGGATAAGCAGGCTGGAGGCTGCTGCAGTTGAGGCCAGTAGTGTGTGTGGTGTAATGTCTGCAGAGAATCACAGCCCCTGGCACAAAGACTTTTCAGAAAAGCAAAGCTCCGGAGCGTTCCAGCCCTCGTGGACACTGGATGGGTTGGGCAAGGGGCAAGAGGAGCACAAAGAGCCACTGCCAGGGCTGGACAGGGCTCAGCCTGAGCACCTGGGGCACCTGGGGAGCCCTCTGAGCCTCACCAGGCTTTGGCCAACTCTCTCAAGTGCTCTCCTGGTTGTGGTTACGTGGATGAGGTCAGGGCTGTGTTCTGCTCTGGGCTCTGGGCTGGCACAGCCCCTGGAGATGGCAGTGGGACAGCCCAACTGAATTACACACAGTGGGATGGGGTTCCACACAATAATTGAGGGAAACCACTTCACTAATGTACTAATGCACCAAAGTACTAGTAAAGGCAATTGTGGGGTGGGCTGAAGTGACATGATGGGAGCAGTTCAGGTCTATTGAGCATATAATATCCATTTAAGAGGACCAAATAACTGCCTATCTTTCTATATGAGAAGATAAGGAAGAGCTTTTTGGCCCTTGGAACATTAATAATGCTGCACAGTGAAAGAGGACACATGTTTAAGGTGGAACTGAGGCTCTTACTCAAGTTTCTAACACCTTTTTTTCTGAAAGATTTTTCTTTAAAAAATTAAAGGACTTTTTTTTTTGGTTTAAAAAATGAAATAATATTGATGTCTCTATTCCATCTTTCCTAAACATCCACAGACCTGGCTGAGTTGTTTCAGGTTGTTCAGGTTGCTTCAGGTGCTCAGCACCAGGTTTACTTTTGTCAGGGAAACAGAAACCTGCCAGCAAATTCTCAGTTAGAGCAGCCACCACTCCTCATGGCTTTCCTTTGGGATGATGCTGGCTCAGGTCAGAGTGTCCCAGCTTTGTCACTGAGTGTTTTAAAGCATACTCCAATCATAATTGTCTCTAGTGTTATTGTTTCCACTTTATTTTCCAGCATTGTTATTTGAACAGTGACATGCTTCCATAAATCTGGAAGGACAGGAATTGGCAACTTGGATTTTGCACAAGTGTCTCATAAAATAACAAAGGTGAAAGCCATCAAAAGCCCAGGCACAGACCTCAACAAATGTTGAAATAGGATACATTAGGATCCTTTGGCAGTCATTTAAAGAAGGGCCATTGTGGTTTGCAGCAAGACAAGTCTATCTTTTAAAGTTATTTTGGTTCCCACAGGAGTATCCAACTGGCTGTGCTGCAGACCAGGAGCTCCACTCTGCACTCTGGTGACATTGTCCTGCCAGCAGAGCACAAAGGACCTTCTGAGCCACTTTTCCACTGTGTCCAGCTGTGATCACCAAGTCCAACCAGAGCGCTGCCAAGGTGGAAAAATGGCAGGAGCAAATTCTCCTGGATGCTGTACACTTGTTCCATACCCCAGCTGCAGGGACTGGGGGCAGCAAGCACTGCCTGTGCATCCTCCTGCCACATCAGGGGAATTCTCATCCGTGCCAGGTTTTGGATCTGAGGCAGTCCCTGCCAGAAAGGTGGGTTTTCCCTGGTTTATTCATGAAGCTGATGTAATCTTTGCCTTTCTCAGGATGCTAGTGAAGACAGCATTAATGCTAATAAAGGACCATTGGGAATTCATTCCCCGTGGCATGGATACATGTTTACTGCCAGCTCTCCTTTCTCAAGGGCCACTGTTCTCACTGCCTCCCCTTCAGACCATGTAGTAACCAACACCTTAAACAGGTCTGTTCTCTGGGTGTTACACATATTTCTATGAGGAGAAAGCACAAAGTTTTCTAGGACAGAACTGTTTCTTCTCTGTCTGCAGAGGTTATGAGCTGGTGCCCTGGTCTTCACTGAGTCCTTCAAGTGCTAATGAATAAAAATATGAAGAGATATTAGCTAATATTATCAGAAGTCTGGCAAGAAACTCCCTTCACAATACCTGTCAGAATTTTGAAATTCACTCCCCTCCAGCCTTTACCATGTCCTGACTTTGAGACAGGAAACCCCATTAATTGCTGTGCAAATATCCAGGTTCATGTCCTGGCTCCTGTATCTCTCATGGCAGGTTAGACCTAAATTTTATGTTGCTGTCAAACATCCTGCAATTTTCTGGAGACACTTGTTCCACGTCTTTGAAGAATTTTTAATATAGATTTTTACCAAATTTAATACAGAATATTTACTAATATGACAGTATCATAATCTCTGTACTATTTTTTTTGCTAGTATGTTCAGTTTAGTATGCACAGTTTGGGCATTTTTCAGGTCACAGTATGTCAGTTTGTTGTCTTGAGTCAGCACAGCTTAAAATGGTCAGAAGAGCCAATGCTGGATTGGGTTCTACTCCTAGTCATTACTCAGTTAAAAGCTGAGATCTTGAGTCAAAATTGGCAGGAGGGTGATTTCATGGAAAATGCTGCAAACACAGAACACAGACAGAAATTTATACACCTCTCCATTGTTCCTCAGTGATTTGCTTCTTAAAAACCCCCTGGTAACCATGAACAGGAGAGCCCATCCTTGAGACTCAGCTCTGTCCTGTTTTCACAACAGCAGCCAGATCCTGAAAGGAATAGCTGGGAATTAAAGTTCTTTCAGAAAACTAAACCCCCTGTCAATTCTAATATTTGCTACCAGCTCAGAAATAGCATTCTGTGATATTTTTTCAGAATTTTTCGCTTCTGTTCACAGAAGGAAGGTTTGTGTTTCACAGAGACACACTCTAAAAGCAGAAGAGCTCCCCACAAAGCAAGCTGGTTTGTGCTTTGATGGGGGATGGCTTTGTTTCTTTCACATTTTTTCTTCTAAATATTCACCTGATCATAATATCCAAGTCAAGAAAAGGCAAAAATAATCTCAATCCCTGGGAATAAGATTAGTGGTTGTTTACCTGTGAGTTTTCTTCTAATGGATGACAGGAATGAAAAGCCTCATTGTTCAAAAGCAGATAAATAAAACCTCTTCTGCTGTAGACATTGCAAGAGTATCTGTATCTATATACTGTACAGAACTCTGCCATTAGCTAATAATAGCATTAACAGTTCAGAAGGAAAAAAAAAAGTCTCTAATACTTAGTCTTAGCAGCTGATAATGTAAAATAGGGTGGCATTTGGAAGCATAGGATGATGCCAGTCCCTGGGGAGAGAAAGGTGTTAACTTCTAATAGCTTTTCAGTAATAGCCAAGCATCTGCAGTCCACCATAAAAAAGGGTTTTTAAAAATTAATAGAGCTGAATGTGCTTCACACTGAGGAGAATGCCAGATTAATAAGCGCATTAAGGACCGCTTTGGATTGGAAATAATTATGGAAGATGACAAGGAGCAGAGGTGGCATTGGTGGTGCTTTCAGGAATGCATTTTAAAAAGCAGTTTAAAGAGCCTTCAGATGTTGGTATTATCCTGCGTGACCAAATTAAGAGCAAATGAGAAAAGTTTATCTGGCATTTTGGAGTATTGAAAGGGCTTAGTGTTATAAATTATACAGTATGAGGATAGGCAGTGGTGAGTAAATTCATGTTAAACATTATTGGCAGTTTAAATAGCAACTGCTTTATAAAGCACTAAATATTTTAATTTGGAAGTAAAAGTGTATTCACTCTCCTTCCAAAAAAGCATGTTTGACTTATTTATTTGCCAGCACAATCATTAGACAGTTTGTCACTGATGAAATGGTGAATATTGTCCCCAGTAGGCTGCTGTAAATGTAGAATAATAGAGGTGGGTTATGGGTTTGGAATTGATTTAGAGCTCCACTGATGAAAAAGTTGAAGCCACAATGACATCTCAGTGTTCAGCTGGGACCAGGCCATGTGCATCCAAGGCTGTTTCCAGATGGGCCTCGTGTTCATCAATATTTCATTGTCTTGTTTCAGCTCCTCTTTTACTACCTGCTCTTTCAGCCCTTGCAGGACAATATCTTCACACCGTGGTCCTTGGTGTTACTGATACAAACCATGTCAGACTCGGGCTCTTGCTGGTGATAACACAGCCCAAGGTTCCACGTTTCAGTGATTCTGGGGCAGAGCAAAGGTCACCCCTGGGCTGCCCAAGGCAGACCACGGTGCTGCCCCAGCAATCACAGCAGCAACAAAGTGCCATTTCATGTCTGTGTGGTGATCATTTCCCCTAAATACAAATACAATAATGAAAAAGATGAAAGGCTTTTACCAGAAGACAAAAGTCTGTGCAAACTTCCAAATTGGTTTTAAGACTTTTTCCTCTCAGTCTAAATGTGTGTGGCTTTTTTCTTTTATCTGATTAGGTATTTTCAAGAAGTTACAAAAAAGAACACCATTAATATCCAATTTTCTAATAATTACTTTCTGAAAAAGCAAAACCAATGCTGAAATATCTTCTAGGTGAGTGATACTTGTAAAGAGGCAAACCCCACAATTATAACAGCATCTTCCATTAAACAGTTCTAAGTATTGTATATGCAACATGCTGGAGACTCATTATTTCAAATCCAACTTCTCAAAGATTTATTTTTCTTTTGAAACAATTTCTGACAGCTTTTGATCTTCTAAACTGAAAAAAAATCAAAGAAATCTGTTTCTCTGGCATATTAATAGCAAAGGAATTTCTGGATGCTGCAAAGTAGGAACTGAATATAATAGCATCTCAGTTTTATTCATCTTCAAAGAAAACCAAATATATTTTTGAGACTAAAAAAATAGGATACCCTACAGATTTTGAAGGGATGGGATAAACCTCTTTTCACAAGAAAAGATGACAAGAAATTCATCTTGAAGGACGTTCACTATGCCTCTGTCCATTTAATACATTTACAAGCCAGCTGCCATGAGTTAATCTGGCTTTTACATCAGAAGCAATATTATTTTATAATTTGGGGCTCATATGCCTAAGAGATTTTTTCTGTTACGAAATTCTTTGGATGTTGTAGATCAACCTGCCACCAGACATGACACCAGCATACACTGTTGTCTAAAATTAATTCCAGGGGTTCATTAAAAATCATCCTGTAAAAGTTACATATAGGCACCTCAAAATCCTTCATTTGTAGCTTCCTCACTGCAGATCCTTGCAGGTGTAAAATGAAATAATAGCAGTTGATTAAACAATTATCAGGTGTGTGTGTTGTGTGTGCATGTATATTTCTGTATGACTACAATAAAACTAATAAACAGTCGAAGTCTTAGAAAATAAGTACTTTAAACCCCTCATTTTACAAAGGTTCATAAATTTTGGTAATCTCTTGGAGTTTTTGTACAGCTGACTGGTTGAAATATTCTCTTTCCCTAATACCATCCTGCTGGCTGAGCAGGTCCAAACCATCCATCACACACAGCCCTGAGCTTAGCTCTGGCTGCCACAGGGAATTGCAATCCTTGGGAATTGTGGTACTTACAGTGCCAGGCTTGTCAAGAGGAGGTCAAAGTGATATCACAAAGAAGCTGCTGGCCACTAAAAATCAGTTGGGTATGCCAATTGCCAGAGATAAATTATACAAAAATACCCCCCCAAAAAAGATAATTTAGGCTGTAAAGAGTGAAGGGAGGCTGGACAATGCAATGGAACCACCAACTGCTGTGACAGGGCTGGAAAACCCTTGGATGGAAAGTGCTTGTTCACACATCCCAGGGAATGTAATGGAAATCATAAACACGGGCATGGCATCAGCATCCCAAAAGGACAAAGTAGGGAGTTCTGCACAATGATGTACATGCAGTGAATTGTGCAGCCTGCAGCCACTCTGCCAGTGCAGAGGAGTTTATCTGTGCTCACCAGCTCAGTGGCACATCTTCCCATGTTTCACAGAGGCAGTCTGTGGATGGAACAAATACCTTGTCTTTAATTGTATAAATAAAAGGGTTGATTTTATCTTAAGTAACAGAAAGCATCAAACCTTGATAGAAATGCTTACCTGGGGTAAATTACCATCGTTTATTTATCTGTGGCAAATTACACCTGGTTGGATTCAAAGAATTCCAGAGCCTCAGCAGGATCAGGCTTGAAGTCACAGTGGAGGTTGTCACAGTAAAATGATGACATTTGAAAGGTCATGTTTTAAGAAAAAGCAAAACAGATATTTTTAAAATCACAATTAGGGGGAAACAAACAAACAAACAAAAACGAACATTTGACTCAGCCTGAAATGGTTTCCAAATTCACACAAACCACTGCCAGTTATGCTTTCTCATGTCTTGTTTTTCTCCAGAAAGTCTCTTTCTAAGAATCAGTTTAAAAAAAAAATGCATCATCTTATGGCAGGCACCTGCACCACACTACAGCCCTTAAATCAGCCCCTCTGCAGAAGTACTTCTGACACTGGTTTGTTGGGTTTCATTACAGAAAGAAATGCAGCTTACAAACTATGGAGCACAGAAACATGGGGTGGTATAAGAACATTGCTACCTTCAATCCAGAGATCCGAGGCAGTGAAATTTATACTGGAAGTTAAAGTACAGAAATTCATGTGAGAATATATTTGAGCAATGGTTTTTGTAGAACAACACTAGATTTCCCTGAATCACACAGCATGATTAAAATAAGAAGGAACTATGCTGTCAGGTCTTTACTTTGATGCAGATATTTTGAAATAGTCTAATGTTATAGTTTCACAGTCTTTGTCATGAAGCTGCAGAAGATAGATTTAAATTTTTCTCTGAGTTTAGAGCTGGGGTTTCTGTTTGGAGCTTCTTCTGACTTCACCAAAAATTCTCTCTCTATGTAGGATTGGTAACAAGCATTGCTAAATAAATTAGTTTCTTGAAAGTTCACACAGCTCTAAAGATATAAAATCCTTCCCAAAAAGTTGGCTTAAAAAGAAGAAATAGGAACAGAAAAGTGAAATCTATTCTACCAAGAGTTTGAATATGGTCTCCAATTAGATTATTGGTAGATTCTCAGAAACAAGCTATTTGTTCACTGGTCTTCATTTTCTAATTTATCTGGAGGAACTATTCCCTGCACTGACACAATTTATTAACTGGAATTCTATGACTGGAGGAATGTGACAGTGAAGACCCTCCTACAAATCCACAAGGCATTAAAAATGCAGTAACCATTTATGAAGTCTAGAAAGTCCCTGTATGATTTCTGTTCTTCATAAAAAGCCAGGAAAGCTGGAGATTTACAGACTATAATAACTCACCTCAGACTGGGAAAAACTGGGAAATAACATGCTTTGATATGGAATAAATCAGGAGCTGTTTCCATGAAATCTGATGGTGAACCAGCAACTTTTACAAAATGCAGAAACTTAGTCAGCATCATTTCATACAATTATTTGTAAATGCTAGTGCAGAGAACCTGGTTTTCTTGACTCTACCTTGAACTTTTTCTATTTGTAAATTCTTTGGAGCAGGACTGACAGCTCCTCTGTCTTTGTACAAGGCCTAGCTAATTTTTCATTTGGTTTGCAGTCATGACCACCGTGTCAACAAGGATAAAAAATTTCAAAACTTATTTAATATTATTTCAGGAAAGTATTGGCAGAGGTGGCACAAGACTCAAGGTACACATCCCAAGCAAAAATAAGCATCTCCATATTTCCAGTGTGTTTGAATAAAATTGTGTAAATTAAAGCCCATTCTTGACATAAAGAGAAACAAGGTGGCAGTAATAGTTTTTATTAAATTTTAATTAATTGACCAAAAATTTGACTGCTGTAGTTCAGTTATTGTTCAGAATCAGAGAGGTTAAAGTGAGTGTCCCAAGCTTTGAAGTTACACCAGACTTGACACTTGGTTCAAAAGAAGGCAGAGAGTTGTTCTGTGTCTGTATTTCAGATCATGAGCTCTGTGCTATAAAGGCCTAAGATATACTGAGTCACACAAGCAAATGTATTCTCTTTAACAATCACATAGAAAGAACTAAACAAAAAAGAGGGAGAAAATAACAAAGTTATGCTTGTGACTACTTAATCTCATCAGATTTGTATTATACATCAACAATACCTGTGTATAGAACATGAAAAAGTTCATGCACTGAGTAAACTTCAGCTTTTACTTCAAAATCTACAGTGTTACAAGTTTTGTCTTAATATTCTACGTAATTAGTCTGTGTGGATTTGTTTTACATAGGAGTATAAAATAGTATTAGTAGTATTTCTGAAATTGCATTGAAAAAAATAAGTAGCTTTTCTTGCTCTTTTTTTGCAACAAATCAGTTTACACAAGGACTGTGCCTAACTACAACAAAGGAGGTATAGAAGAATAGGAGAACTGTGACTTTTTCCTTCAGTTTTCAACTGGCATCTGTGTACAGTAAAACTGACAGCTCCATCTGAAGGACCTACCCTGAACTGGAAAATTATCTGGTTTTAATAGAGTTCTTCTGAATTTTATGGAATTACTGTCAAGTAAATAGTTCCTACTTAAAAAACCCTCTTGTGGGATCTTGCAAACATGAACTAAAGTGATATGATTTCTGGCAAAATTAAATCTCTCCCACCTTTGGGCCAGTATTTCTGGCCAGATGGGATACACCAGTGTGTTAAATGAATGCAAATGTTCGTTGACAGATGGACCAAAATAAAGGGGAAATTTTGATGCATTTTAAAGGATGAGATCAATGTCACAAGTTGGCCAAGAAGTAATTAGGGAGAGGACCCCGTTTCTGACAGCAGTAAAGAAAATGAGGAACAGTTGTGTGTTCGTGCCTCTGAGTGTGTGTGTGTGTGTGTGAGTGTGTGTGTGTGTGTGTGTGTGAGTGTGTGTGAGAACTAATGAGTGTGTGATGTGTGAGTGTGTGCTGTTGTGTGTGTGTGTGTGTGTGTGTGTGTGTGTGTGTGTGTGTGTGAGTGTGTGTGTGTGTATGTGTGTGTGTGTGTGTGTGTTCTAGACCTGGAGTCAGAGTCAAAAATACCCAAAAGAGGAGGTGCCTGAGGCAATCGCAAGTTCTGCTGACTCTGAGTCCCACACATCCTGAACCTCTTCTAGCTCTCCAACAGTCTGACCCAGAACTGAGATCCCAAAACTTCTCCCAGCCCCAAATCCAATGGGTTTCGATTCTCCTGTCCCCAAGGCCTAAAGTATCCCATTTTAGAAGAGTTAATTTTCTCCTCACTAATTCAGACCTTTATCCCAATCTCCTTCAATGCATAAAATCTTGGCTTCTTTCTAAATTGACACTACCCTGACCAGAAATGTATCAGGCAAATATCTGAAGGTAGGAAAGAAAAACACATCCAGGAATAGGAAGGTGGTTCCAGGAAAGGGTCAGGAAAAAATCTGAAATGGCTAAATCTGGTCAGCATCTCCTCTGTCTGTGATTTGTGCTGATGTCACGAGCCATGTCAGTCATCCTGTAGGACCAGTCAATGGAGATGAGGTCTCTGGCTGAGTGCCTTGCCCACAGCACACCCAGAAGCAGATTTAACACTGTGTGAGTGCAGTATGGGAAGCAACCATGCAGGATGTACATAAGTGTTCCTGTGCTCTCCACTAGGAAAATCCTCAGTCAGGTCTCCACAACTCCCTGACAACAGGGTATTTGTAAGGAAATCATAGGGAGCAAGGGGACATGATCTAGAGTTGGAAGTATGAGAGGGATCGATGGGTCAGAACTAGCAGAGATGTCCTCTAACATTTTTCCATTCTTCACAACACCAGCTCCTTCACCCCTGCTGAACAAGGCAGCCTCCCCATCAGATCCAGAGGGATCTGACTGAAACCACAGGGATTCCACATGAACAGTGAGGATCTGTGCTCCACCACGTTCCAGCTGTGGCCCCTGAGTCAGAGGGACTGCTGCCAAGGGGGCTCAGAAAGGTGACCAAGAGATACACTTTCCGTAGGGAAAGCTTGGGATGGAGAGGTACAAAAGACTCCACATCTAAAGACAGCCTGTGGCACTGGCAAGCTCTTAAGCTACTCAGAAGTGTCTGCCCTAAAGTTTTCAAGTATTTCCAAAAGCTGCATCAAACTCTGAGCTGAGTGGAAAGCCAAGCAAAGCAAGGCCAGATGCAAGTGCATTAACATCATCCTGCTTCTGTTGCTGTCCTCTTGCTTCCAGGCTCAGCTGCATATGGAGCACCTGGGTGTCCATAACACTTAAATTCTATTAAATCTGTTCACTTGTGCTGTTTTCAGACTGGCACCGATGGGAGGTGGGGAAGAAGAGGACATTCCCTCAGCACCCGTGTTGTATTGGCCACAGCATAATATTGTACAGCAGTATGACCAGTTTTCCACCAGTCACATGGTTCCTCTTCCAAACTGGCTGCTGTTTCAGGCATGGCACTGGGTCTGTAACTTTAGATAAAAAGTATGAAGCCTGAGCTCAAACACAAATGCAAGGTGAAAAAATGCTTTAGTATCATTCAGTAATAATAAATTGTCAACACATAGCAAATGTAGGCAGGCAGGTGAAGGCTTTATGACTCAATCTCCCAGAAGGAAGCCAAAAACAAACCTGTAACAAGCTGGAAAAGAGGCAGTGTAGATACAGCACAAGTTCGGGTGAAATTAATTCAGATTAAGTCATGTCTCGTGTTACAGAGTCTTCTTATAATCCAATGATCATCTTTACTAGCTTGAATCATTTCAAAGAGAAAAGAGCATTAAGTCAGCAACCTAACAATGAAAAAAGGAAAGTATCTCTCTGGCCACTTAAGAGAATGCTCTAATCTTTAAAGTGTCTTTTCATTTGAGTTACCCCATTGCTGAAGCCAGAAAGTTTTGCTTTGTCACGGAAGACTTGTTTGTGCCTGCAAGATAAAACAGACTGTCAGCAAAGCTGAATGGGAAGTCAGACAAGGAACATGATTTAATGCCTCCTGCAGACAACACCACACTCACTGGATTCAGCAAATACATCAAGATGTTCAAAACAAGCTTCTGCTTTTCTGCTGCCACTGTTGCTGTCACCAGGTGCCTGTGCAGTGATGAGCATCTCAAAGGGAGGCACTGGGAGATGTTCTGTTCTGTCCCTGCTTACCAAGTGGTCAGCTTGAAGCTGGTCAATGCCCTTAAAGTTACAAGGAAGTTATGTGAAGTGTGGGGAGTACATCGAGGTTTACAGAGATGGTGCACACTGACTGACAGGACATTGGTTTTCTTGATAGGACACTTCTTCAAAGCAGCTCATAATGATCACTGCAAACATCACAGTAGTCACATGGGAGCTCTAGCAACCAACACAAAAAGCATCCTGGATGATTTTATCAGAGCTTTACCAGTAGAGTCATGTCTATTTTCAGATCTATGTAATGAAATGATTGGCAAACATGTGAGGAATGGTTGTCAAAGAGCAAAGTACTTACTTAGTGCTTTGAACTCCAAAAATTTCTTTCATGATGATCCATTTGAACATTGTCTTGAAATCTAAGCATGGCTTTGCTGGATTGTTTTCTCTCTCGTTGTTTTCATTCCTAAATTATTTCAACTTACATTTGGAAGCAAAGAGACTAATGGCTTTGAATATGCATGCTAGAACTGAGATATCAAAAAAAATTCAGTTTTGAATTCAAATAAGGGTTGCCCTTCATCATTTTTTGGCTCGCAGTGATATAGGAAGTGAAGCAGAGGAGCTCTTCTTAGTGTTCAAATGTCATTTTCCCTAATGCTTCCTTGCAGTGAGTGCAGGGAGTGATTAGATCAGAAATGGCAGTGCTGCTCTGGCTGCTACAGAGAAACAACAAACTGCTTGAATTACCCAGCAAAGAGGACATGGTGTTTGAATCCAAGCAAGACCCTCTTACCTGATTACTGTAAAAAGGGAAGAAAGAGAGCCCTGGCTCGCAGAGTGCATTGTATTCTTGATGCCATTCACAGCTGTAGACTGCCATGAAGCTGGTTTTCAGTACAGTGTTAGTGAAAATATATTGTCATTATAAAATGGATGTGAAAAGAGAACTGTATTTAAAACAGTCATCCATCCTATCACTTTCTCTCTGCCAAAAAACAATCTCAACCATCTCCAGTTATAAGTACACAGAGGTGTACATTTTCTCCATTGTTTTGACTTAAAATAGTTCATTACTGGTGTATTACAAATCTGTTTATGTAAATAATGTTTCTCCAAATTCCATATGTCTAAGGAATGATAAAACACTAAAGGTTCAAAGAGCTTTTGTCAGATGAAGAACTTACCCTGGAATAGGTCCACTTGTTTTGAAGACTTTATTAGGAGAAGGAATTCTGATCAACATCAAGGCTCACAGAGCTTCCAAAGTGGGGTTTTCTGGCTTTTGGAGATTAAGACATCAACTTTAGTATACCCATCTGAGAAAAGCATCTATTTAGTCTTGTATGTACATTTTGTTACATTTTATTTGTGTTTGTTTGAAAAGCACATCAACACCTTCATGTGTGAAGCACCAGGGAAGGAGATGCTACAACGGGCAAGAGAAACTGGGAGCTGAAACAATCTGGATCAGAATCTCATCCCTTTCATTCTTCACCCAAACTCCTGTTATTTGCAGACTCCTAATCAAGGAAAATATTTAGAAATACTTACCAAAGCTGTAATTAAAAAGTTCTACTCTCTAGTCATTTAAGCTATCGTTTAATTCATACTAACTCTAATTTTAAGGCAAAGCAAAGCATTTTTTTCTTGGTGTATGGAAGCTTAATAAACCAGGTAATGATGGAAATACTCTGCCTCCTGTTTTAAATAAATTGTTGAGGAACAATGTTATCCTGAAACCTGAACACTCACGTTAAAGGGGAGAGCAAATTTCATTACGTGATCCCTCTATTTATTTTAATCTGCTCATTCCTGGGAAAAAAATGAATGAGAATTTAAACACACACAGCAGTTTTACAAGGAGCAACTTTTTTTCTAATTATGTATTCTTTACTTATTAATCAGTGCTACAATTTCCTGTGACATTTAACACAGACACAAGCTATTTTCATTCCAAAAGTTAGCAGTTCACTGTATCCTATACACATGGCACAAGCATTGCAAATGTAAATAAATGTAGGCGTCTGGGTTTTAACCACTACTCTCAGAGAAACGTCTTTTTTAATGTGGTATAACTTGCAATCACACTGAATGTCATCACAGCTTTTGAGAGTGGGCAAGTCTTCGTTCAATCTTAATTTTTCACTGAAAAAAATCTTGGCATCTGTGCAAAAATAATGAAGTCCATAGAAGAGGAAAGAGAGGAATGTAGCTAATAATCCTATTTATGTTCTTACGCACTACATTTCATTTACTAGAAATAGCATGACTAAATTCTAATAAATAAATATACTAATTGGTCATTGGAAATGCAAATTTCAACGACAATCTTTAATGCAGTATAATAAAACCCATTACAAGCACCAGCTTTGTAGATGCTTTGATTGTAAATAAGAGATTAGTTTAAATTCAGATGTGCTGTACAGGTTGGCATAATTTCAGGTAGCAGTGGATTTAGGCTGCTTGCCAATCTGTGGGAAGAGCAGATATATTAATACCTGCACTGTTTCTACTCTCATATGTTCACTCTGAGTATTTGCTATCTGCTACCTTAAATTACATTGAGTGGCAGGCATAAATATGGTTTTCGCCTTCCAGTTTCTTGCAGATCAATTTTCTCATTTTTGTTAGATTCTGTGGGGCCATGTTGTCCCAGAGCTTGCTTCAGTCTGTCGTCATGACCTTGATGACAACCTGTCTTGATGGCCCCAGGACAAGCCACCTCCTCTCTGGAAATGAGAGCTAATTTCAGTGGCATTCCCTTGTGCTGGGATGACACAAACATTGCCTTCACCATCCTACATTTTCTGTGGTACCATCCAGCCCAATTCCCATGAAATCAAGGAGCAAATTTCTCCCTTGGCAAATCTGCAGATGGTCTCAACTATCCCAGCTCTGTGCCAGTTTACATTGGCCAAAGGTCTGTTCCCTGCCTGACATGACTGGAATCCCCACTGGGAGAGGAGATCTGTGTGACACCACTCGGGTAGACAAAGATCTCAGTCCTACACAGTGCAAGACAGTAGAAGTTTTGTCCCCAGTGCCAGGGGAAGCAAATCAAACACCTAATTTTGGACAGGACCACAACACTGCTGTTTATAGTAATGATCCTCACTAAGCTTTACTGGCTTTAGGAAGGACTTTTATCCTTTTGGGCTGTATTTTCACGTCTCCAAACTTACTCAAGCAACCATGGGAGAAGAGCATCTTACAGAGGTGCTAAAAAAGCTGCCTTGTTTGCCTGAACACTGGCAGTTTATCAGATGGTTCTAGAGCCCTTGGAGCTTTCCCAGCCTCAGCCACCTGTCCTCCCGAGATGAAGAATCCAGCTGACACTTGGGTGAACATAACTGATGGATTTGCAAGCCACACCTTCCAGGATTCTTAGAGCACGTGAGAGCCTGAGCTCTAAATCACCAATGTATCCACTTCAGTTGTTTATACCTCAGCATTAAACAAAAGGTGTGCAGCTGACTCTAAACCACCAGGCTGTGAGGAGCTAATCAGAGTGACCACACGGTGCTACCACGGGTTTCCTTTCCAATCCACTCACCTCAATTGCTATCTCACATACCCACTTGTTTCATCCTGCCTTAAATTACTTGTAAATTCTTTGGCACTGGGAATGTTTCCAGTTCTGCTTTAGCATACCCCCAAGCAAGGCAGTCTGAGTAGGGCCCGAGGGATTTTTGTAATAGGAATAATTAGTACTGAAATTGGGATGCTTTGGCCTGAAGGGGAAAAGCCACAACAGGGAATTTGATTGAGGTGTCTAAAATGAAGTCTGTTTTCAAAAAAAAAATGCCCTGAGTGGCATCTCATGATATAACACAGTGACAGATCTTTTTGATGTACCAAGGAAGCACAATACCTGAGGTAGACAGTTTTGGCATGTGCTGCAAAGACTTTGGGGCAAGACACTCCTTCTTTTCTTAAGTAGCAGACAAACTACCTTCTTTACATTGAATTTTCCTCAGATTCCTTGGTGGCATACATATTTCAGTAGGAATTTTCATAGCCAAGTTCCCATAAAAATCCTGGCACCTTGAGAAAATCCCAGTCTGTGCACCCAGAATTTTTCCTCTCTCTACCTTGAAAGGACAGCAGACCTTCCACAGCACTCCAGATAGTGTAAAAACCACCATTTTAGCAACTTTTTGAGATTATCAAGGTTATTTTTTCTAGGAAGGAATGGGAAGTTTTCACTGGCTTGTGGTAAACTTTGGCAGCTGTGGGATACAGAGGACAGGCTCCAGTTTTTCAGACCCTGGACACTTGTGTTTAGTGCTTTCCTCATAACCCACTGCAGGCTGACCCACACTCCTGTATTTTATAAACTGAATAGTGTGTGGATGGTTCATGGTTTGGTTCATCACCTAGAGCTCCCTGAAGGGCTTTTTTCATTCTGCAGCACTGTCTCTAGCAATCCAAAGATCTTTGTAGAAATGTATCAATTATCTATTAAAAGAGTACTTGACTGTGGTACAACAGATCCAGAGACCCCAATTCCTCGTTCCTGGAGGCAAACCAAGCTGTACACACCTCAGTGTGCCTCCTTACACTGCTGCTACGTTTGACTGTCAGCCCTCAACTGCCATTAATAAATTATCTTAATGATTGTTTTAAGCTCAGACAATAACCTGAAAATTTCCTGAACACATGCACACACAAAATTGCCGTGAGGTTTTACATTTTGAACTTTCATTTCTTGTGTCCTGTTGGATGGCCCACATCAGTTATTCATTCCTAGCCTTGCTGTGTCCCTTTCTCTTAGCTCTGAGCTGCTGATGTCAAAGGATGAGAAGTGGCTGAGCCCTCCTGTGCACAGGAGGACCCTCTGGGGCTGCCTCCAGTCCACTCCCTGCCACTGCAACCTGCTGCCTTTGTGCAAAGAATTCAGCTTGGGGCTGCAGCAGCCAGACCAGGCACTTCCAAGGTAGTGCCATATTAATGATCATAAAACACACTTCCTGACTCTGTCCCAAGAGACCTTTTCAGAGCTGTTTTATGAGAGGCGAGGGAGATCTGTTAATGAGTGAAGTAATTGTTACCTGTGGGCACAGATTTAGAACGACTTCATGCTTCAGACTCCAGGAGCGTAAATGTCTTTGTTACAACTATGTTGTGTGCAGCAAACAAAAGGGATGCTCACAGAATTAGAGATATGCATGTTAGGATGCATAATGTATATTTTTTTTTACATTCAGAAAAAAAATCTCTGAGATAAACAGAAGATTTGGTATCATAAGCTCTTGTAACCAGAAAAAAAAAAAAAAGTGGAGTAATTTTCCATATAATGAGCATGATGAAATCTACAACATATTGTTTATTTACAAGCATACACAAAACTGAACTAAAAGCATTTCTTGTTTAATTTACGGTTTTAAACAGAAGGACAATATCAGATCCTGATACCACAGTGCTAATTTAGGATGTGCTCACTTTTGTTTTGTTTCCAATATTTAATTCTTAGTGTAATCTTGTGTGCTGATCTGGTATATTTATATAGTTACAAATGTATTCTTGAGATGATATTATATAATTATAGCATAATCTGTTTCAATATACCCTTTTCACACAAGGCCAGCAGCATAAAAGACTCATAAATTCCAGTGGCCACATGGCCACCTTGTGAAACAGTCTTCTGAGTTTTTTGGGATTCCTCAGAGAGTTTGGTAGTGCCCCTGCTCCATCCCTGGGTGAGCTGGATGACAGAAGGGGTGTCAGCGTTGTGGGTAGCATGGCTTTTACTACTTCTATTCTCAATTTCCACAGTCCTTAGGGGGCAAATATAACTCCAAGGAGGTCTTAAAGTTCCTTTTACTCAGGAGCCAGGTGATGTCTGAACATACAGAGAAGCCATGAAGTACAGAGGTAGCCAAGAAGAATGGGAGCCAGGATCTACCACCCAAAATCCCATAAAGAGAGGGAAAAAAAGCAGACTGACAAGAATTCTTGCTTTTCTTTTTACCTTCTCCCTGTGATTAAGGGGCTTTACTGAAATGATGTGGTTATAGCAAAATGTTGTAACACTTATGAGACCCTGGCACAGGTAGTCCAGAGAAGCTGTGGATGTGTTCAAGGCCAGGCTGGACGGAGCTTATCTTCTGGTGGTTTGAATAGTTTAATTATGATTCAAAAGGATCACCTTCAGGCACAGATGGCCACTGCAGTCCTCCTGGGGTATCCAGTGGGCAGAACACAAGGAGATGAGTGAGGAAAAGAAAAAAGCTCTTAGTATATTTGGACCAAATGTCTTCAAAAGTTAGTGATAATTATCTAAAAAGATTTTAAAAATAGCTGATGTGCTCAAGTGTTGTGGTTTACAGTTCATTATAAACACAGGTGAAGGTCTGAAGAGCTCTGGGTACCTGCTGGCAGGCACTCACTGGTTACAGTAGTAAAGACAGGTAAGGAGGTCAGTGAAGGTGCATTTCAATGGAATCAAAGAGCAAAAAAGATTTCTGTTTGCAAAGGGAAGATGACTAAAATAACACCCAGAAAACAGATATAATGGATATCAGAATGTCACCCAAAGTAGCAAGAAAGGTAATTACCAGGTTCATGTCACACAGGAAACACAGGGTCTAAATTTTTATTTTTGTTAGAGCTTAACTCTACCAAAAAAACCCTCTAATCTGTGAGATTCTACCCCAACAGTTGCATTTTGCTGCTTCGTGGATTTCTGACAAGTTGATGTAAGGGAATTCTGGACTGGTTTATGGCCAGGTGTACAATAAACATAAAAGATTTTTTTCAGTGCTCTTTAATACAAAATACATGCTCAGCTAATGTGTCCTTGGTATAAAACCACTGCAATCAGGTACTGTCCAATAAATCAATTTGATTTTGCAATCTCCAGTTGTGCCATTGATATTGAACTGACCTAAACTGGATCTCATCTAACCAGCTACTTCACTTTCTGGAAGGTTTTCCCTCCTCAAACAGTATTTCTTTTTTTTTGTTGTGGAGTTTACATTTTATACTGGGGGGGAAAAAAACAACCCAAACACCAAAAACCCAGAGCCAACTGGGTCCCATATATCTGTTTACTGAAAAGGTGAAATTATACCAGCCTTGATAAAACTGCTCGTGGGGTTGTGTTCTGGAGCCTTCAGAAGTGCAGATCACAGTGAGCACTTGGATAAAGCTTCAATCCTTTCAAATGAGAACCACCACCTATACTGAGAGAAAACTTTTAAAGCATTTTCATTCCTCAAGTCACAGATCATCACTTATGGGCTTTTGTAAACTCTATTACACATTTAGCTGCAGTTTGAGTACCTAAATAGGATGAATATATAGCTTCACTTCTCCCATCTGTTTACTTTATATTCCTTGTTTTGGATTTACAGCACAACCACTTGTCTCAAATAGGAATTAAACTTTTTTTTTCCCACCCAAAGAAAGGTATGAATTCCTGAATGGCAATTTGGCATGCACACTTCAGGGAAACACTGCATGACTTTTCACATGATTTGCATTAACCTTTCATTAAAAATGAGATCCTACTGCAGAAGAGTAGCAGAAAGTAAATGGTGGTCTCCAGAAACTGGGGTCTTTTTTTTTTATCTGATTGGAGAAATGGAGAATTACATTATTATATGATTTTTTTCACTCCTTCCTTTTCATATGTTAAGAATAGGTAGATGTCTGGAGTAACAGGAAAAAGGTGAGCATCTGCATCAGTTTAGGGGGGGTGGATTCATGGGGACTGAGCTGGTCAGGGACCCTCTCTCTTCACATCAAATAAAATCCAGGATTCTGGTGGGAGAAGGGTTAAATTTTAGAGCTTATCCCTGTGAACCATTTTGTCCATCAGCCCCCACACAATCAGGAGTGAGGAGATACAAGATATGTTCTTGCCTGTTGGACTCAACACCAGCATCACTGGCTAAAACCTACAGTATTGTCATGCAGAAATCCAGATTAAATAATGATATTGGTCCCTCCTGGCCTAAAAGTCCATGAATATATGCCCCATATAGCCAGTTCCAAATGAAGATCATGTACCATGTAATTTTCAGAGAGATTGGAGCCATGGTAAGAGTGGGACAAGAATAGCATCAAATAAAGGCAAATATTCCTGAAATCTGCATGCTATTATTTCTACCCAGAAAAAGGGTCTGCAGGTCCGGGATGGTGGTGGTGGGAAAGAACATCTGGTGGCTGGAAGGTAACCAGAAATAAGGAACATATGGGAAAAGGGCTGTGGAGAGGTGGGGATGGGGTTGTTTCCAATCCCCTGTGCCATGATGCCTAACCCCAGATTTAGCAGGGGCCACTGAGTGAGTCTGTGTGGTTGCCAGTGCTTTGTGGAGCATTATTGCTGCTTGGGTTTGTTTCTAAGGAGAATTACAGTCTGTTACCATATTAAATATGGGGTTTGTATGTGTGTAGGGGTGTGTGTGTTTCTCCCCTGCTTTAAGACATTTCCAGCTTCAGAAGAAATTTTCAGATTCAGAAAGGGTGGGAGAGCCAAAGAAATGTGATTTGTTTGTCTACATTATCTGGGAACTACACGGCTTGCTGTTTCCTAGGGTAAGCTCTATAATTTGATTGCAGATCTATATTTAAATGTGGGAGAGAGTCTAAAGGGGACCTGACACCTCCACTGTAAAAACTCAGATAATACAGACTTCAGGAGTTTCGAGTCCAAGGTATTTACATATTGATGTTTTCCAGCCCTGGTGCAAGCAATCTGACAGCACAGGATTTGCCACCAAACGACTGTTTGGTTTGGGGGTTTTTCAACTCTCGTTTAAGTGCGAATTCCTAGATATCTGAATTTACAAAGGCAGGTCCACTGGATTTCCATTTGCATATTTTTGGCAGCAGTCCACCTCATTAATGCAGGAGAGAATCAGCCAATATTGTAAGAAAAACACATATGACACTCAAGGGAATTAGAAATATATTGTTAATTTGACGGAGTGTTAATAGGCCCCCTAATGTCACCAGTTTTTCCTAACAGTTGTCTGCAATGTTTATTTCTTGTTGGACCAACAAAATCGTGGTTCACATTATAGACACGAGCTTGGTGACTGTGGCTCTTTAAGAGAGACGTGTTCTTCAGGGGGTTTTCAGCATTTAGTACTCCTCTACATTTTAATCAAAGAAAAGTCTCTAAGTCAAAGGAGGGAGGAAATCAAACTCTAACTTAAATCTCTCATGTAGAAGCAGATATTATTTTTGAATGATGCCTCCTGAGAAACTTTTCATTGACCTCTAAAGCAGAAAGGCTGCAATGGAGCTGTTATCAGGTTTAACTTCAGTGACCCCCAGCTGAAATCATTGTAGACTGGTGGCTACAGGGAGATTAAATTCAGAATGTCCTGTAAGCTGAAAGAAATATGAATCTAAGCAGCACTCTTTAGGAAGCATTAAAGAGTGTGTATAGAAACTTAAAATTCCCCTGTGTTAAGTTACTTGGTATTCCTTTTCCATTCCTGGTAGATTTATGAAGGACTACACCATTATTTTTGACCTTTTCCTACCAAGGGCTGGGGGGTTACAAGTTTTGCTCTGGTAATTACCTATCAGTCTAACAAAGTAACCTTAATTAATGGGATTTTTTCATCCCATATGTAGGAATGGGGCATGGTGTGAACACATGTTATTATGATTTAACACCTTGCTCAGATCTCCTGTATATCCTTTGTTTTCTGCTGTCACCACTGTAATTAGGCAGCAGAGGTGCAATGTATTCAGATTTTTGTCAATACCTGCCCAAAGCTCTAAATGCACGTGTGATAGAGAGGCAGGCTAATATGCCAAGAGAAGCTCTAATGGCCATTGCAGACAGCCAAGCTCACTGCTGGGAGCTCTCTCTGCTGCACAGCCCTTGCTCATGTGATCACTGCTTTCATCAAGATGGATTATTGCTTAGAGAGAGCAGGTTTTTAATCTTTCATTTTAAAGCAAATCTGTTTTATCTTCCCTCAACCTGACTTTTGATTAGAAGGGGTTCAGAAGTGCTGCAGACAATACCAGTGTCACATAATCTGTGGATTTCCCGTTCAACCTGCCCTGATTAACCAACTCCATCATGTGCAATTCCCCAGCAGGCAATCCCGTGCATCCCTACCTGCTTCCTCCCTCCTGCTGCACCCCCAGTGCTCCAGGACCTGGGAAAACATTTTCCTGCTGAACACAAGGGAGAACGTGTTCCCTCCTTCCCTGCCCTTACACGTCAGGATCACAGGTATTTTGTGTGAATGTCACAGGAGGCAAATGAAATTAATCTGTACAACTAAGTGTTGCTAGAAATACCCATTAGATAGAAGAGTGGTGGGCACAACGTTTCCTAAAATGTTCGAGTACTTTCTCATTTGTTTCTTGTCTAGCAAAGAGATCTCAGTCCCCAAAGAATTTCTCCTCCTGATCCCAAGAGCAAAATGTATTCACTCAGAGATTAAAAACCATGCTCTATGACACAGGTAACGAATCACATCTCTCAGACACTGACCGTCAAATAATTTCAATGAAATCTTTTCACCAAAGGAGAAAAGCATCACAAAAAATCTTTTGCATGAAATGGGAATATTTTTTTTTAAGTCTGCCAGGAGACAGAAAGCAGGAAAAAAGGCAAATTTGGCTGAATAAGTTATTTATTGTCAACAACATGATGTCACCTGCTTTCTTCCTCAAGCTTATTCTGTTCAGCAGATACTCTTACCATGTGAGAGACCTGCTTTCATTATCATTTACACTTTTCCCACAGTGTTTTGTTTGGTACTGTCAGCAACACTTTACAACTGCTGCAACAGTGAATAACCTATTTCTGAGGATCCCCACTGCAATTTTGGTTGTGATAAAACAGCAGTTGTGCACAGGGACGTTTGCGAGCTACCAGCTTCTAAAAGAACTTTTCTTATCTCTGGCTCTGTTTTTACAACCTCATAGGAAACCTCCCTCCAAGCCACCTCAGGATACAGTTCATTAAATTGTGTACATAATGAAGAGCCATCTGGGAGGGGAGGGGTGGTGCTACAACACGGAGTAGGGATGGAGAACACACAGAATGTGTATGGTGGGGGAGGGAGGAAAAAGGAAAAAAGATGTTTATGGGAATCTAAGCACTAAGAAAATATGAATTATTGCAAAGGCATACATTAGGCTTTAAATTAACGTGAACAATTCCTTCCATTGAGGTCCATGGGACTTATTGAAAATAAAGTAGTAATTAAGATGAACTAGAGTACACATTGTGCAAATATGGCAAGAAATCACATAAAGTGGGTAGTTAAAAGTAGACATTCAAGTGACTTGTCTTTTTGTCCTAATTAGAGATGAAAAAGAAGTACTGCAAGGGCAATCCATCCTATCAAAGAAATCTAAAGCATTTCAATGAATTGCACCTTATTCTTCACTGATGACTGTGATGGTCATGTAGGAGTCCACATTCCAGCCAGACAAAGAGCTCAGAGGAAAATGTCTCTATTTCAAGCAGCTGAAACTTGGTGAGAGGAACTTCACCCCATGTATGTGCACCCTCCATCCAAGTCAGAAGAAAAAACAGCAACAGAGGGAATAAACAAAATTTTGTCTTAATAAAAGACATACCCTCATCTGAGTCTCTGTAGTATTCATTTTTGTGATATAATGTTTGTGCTGCTCAGTAACTGACTGAAAAGTGAAAACTCTTTATACTGTGAATCATCCTTTAATGTAATTAAAATTATCATGGTTAACAAAGTTACCCAGAGTTTACTAAATGCTTCTCTAGCTGTGTCTTTCAGTTATAATATGTAACATAAAAATATTAAAAGCCATCTATCCCAGGGGTACACGTCATTCTTTGCTAGATTCAAAGAGTCAATGTTCTGTAAATCTCTACTTCACATGTTTTTGACTAAGGAAGGCACTGTGATAATGTCTCAGGTTATTGTGTGGATATAGCCCTGTTAAAGGAGGCTTTAACAAAATAAATGTATCAACAAACCTACATTATGTTTAAAACTCAAGGCTTAGTTGCTAGTTCCTGGGCAAGTGGCAAAGTATTTTTTTTCCCCAATAGGCTTTCTTGACAGAAAGGAAGATACATGGCTGAAAACCACACAGGAGGACAGATTTTCACACCTTTGTACCTGTACAAGTTGTCTGTATATAACAGAACTTCAAAAATATGTTCATTTTTATGTACATTTCTATGGTATCCACCATAAAATATTCCAATACTGTGTGCAAACTAATGCTCTCCTAGGCATGGCTCCATCCTTACTCTGATTTCTACCAGTGCAACATTGACTTCAATGTGCTTATTTCAGATTTTCACTAAAGGAATTGAAATTGGAAGCAGACTTCTCTTTGAGCAGCACTCAGCATTATGCAGTTCAGCAGAATTTACTGTTTCTATTAGCACTTATTCAAAGTTGGCCACAAGTGTCAAATGAAGCTCCCATTTACAGAAATCAAGGTACTTAATTAAAATCTTACCAATAAAAAAGGGATTTTCCATTGTGTAATTGGAAGTCCAGATACTTAATCCTACTTAAAAATAACAAGTGCTCACACTTTTAAATCAAGAAGTGCCCTTTTTATTTTACTTTCAATGGTGTGTGAACAGTAAGCTCCCTATGGTTTTAACCACTAAATTCTTATAATTTAAATGTTTTTGAACTTCTGGTGAATGTTCATATTTGTTTTTGACTTTGAATTTTATTATGTCATTTATGCTGTGATGTTCCCCAGAGCCTTGTCAGGGTAGGGAAGTTTCCTTTAGAAATCAAGTTTTCCTCAGCATTAATAAAAGAAAGTAGGTTGTATTTTTTTAAATTAGTGTTGAGGAATATCTAATTTGCCAAGTCACTTGAACCAGCAGTTCAGGGTCAAATCCAAAGGGTTGGACACTGCTTTTCTGCTGGACCATCCAAGGCAAACAACGAGTTAGAGGATGTGTAAAAATGATTTGGAGTCTGTGTAACAGCAGCTGTATAGCATCATGGAGAACCTCTCCTATACAGCCTTCAGGCTCTTTTTTTACAGGGGGAATCTGCATCCCATGGCCCAATTTGACAGATGGAGAGATGGGGTGCAGAGGATGGGGTAACGTGTATCTCAGCTGGTCCAGCAGGACAGTGCCAGGTCTCTGTGAAGCCCCCACTGCCACATCCAGCAGGTCAGGCTACCTAAAAAATAAATTGTCATGGTCTCAGACCCCACAGTTCCCTTTCAGGAAGCAGACAAAACACTGGGAGGTCAATCCTGAACGTGGAAGACACATCTCTTGAACCAACACATCTTTTTGACCAGCAAGAGCTTCAAGTGTAGAAAGACCAGCCCAGCACTGTGACACAGCAATGACACCATTCATTTCCAAACTGACAGCCAGGAGTGTGCCCACTGAGTTTCTCTAGGTGCCATAGCAACCTATGAAATGATCAGGAAAGTATTTATTTAGACACTGTTTAAACAGGACCCTCTGGGAACTCTTTTTAATATAAGCAGAAACTAACAGAGAACTTATCCAATTTGGCAGGGTCCTGTGCAGGGACTGGTGTGTGCTTACATGTTCAAATTAAATTGCCTTTCTGCTTGTTCTGCGTACCAGGCAAGTCATGAGTTATTGTCTTAGAACAATTTTATCTACAGTTTGAGATCACTGTGCTGTGCTGGATTACCATGGACAGAGTCTGTTTAATCACTGATGAAGAGCAGGTGGAACACAGGAGGCATCTCAGGAGTCTTGAAACATTCACCTTCCTGCATCTGAAGGCACAACAGACCTGTGAGGTTCCTCTTTGTAGAGAGCTTCTCCTCTCCAGGCATCGCCACGGGGTTTGGCAGAGGTACATGCCAGCTGGCAGGCTCTGGGAGGGTTTGAGATCTGCCAGACCTCCTTTTGCCAGGGAAGAAAACTGATCCAAGATTTAAAGGAGTCAATTGAGAGTGTTCCTATGGATTCAGAGAGCTTTGGAGCAAGCCTAGGTCAGAGATGATGCATCTCAGTGAAGCATTTCTAAGCAGTAAGTGTGGCCTCTTACTGCTTATGGCCAAACATAGAAACCAGTTTGGTTCCACTGGGTTAAATTCAAAAGGCTGGCAGAAACCACTGAGGTGTCTTGTCCTTTCTCTCTTTCAGGGGTTTAGATTTTTAGTATCATCAGGACATTCCACCTGACCTGGGAACAGGAACACACAGCTGAGTACAACTGTAGGGAACTCAGACACTTGTGCAGCCCCTGATTGCTCCTTTGTGGGACAGGGAACAATCCCAGGCTGAAGCTGCTCTGCTGGGCTGCCCTGGGGAAGGGTGGGAGCCAGGCTGTGTGCACAGGGGCTCCTGCTCTGGGCACCTGTCTGCATTGAGCCCAGATGTCCATGCCTGCCTACAACAGCCAGCACTGGTCTCAGTGACCACAAAACTCTTCTAGACCCATTTATTCTCCTGCTGACACACAGACTCTCTGCCCTAGTGACCTCTGTTACCAGTGACAGTGGGAATGAGGCACTGTACATCTTCCAAAGCCTGGGCAGCAGCACAGGTTAACCAACAGTGTGATCTGTCTCTCAGAGAAACAAACTGTTAGAGGTATGATTGCAGGGCTTTGGAAATGTCCAGTGCTGTTTGCCATGGAGATATTTGTTCAATTTCTAGTTATTCTCACAGTATTACATTTTACCACTCAAAACCCTCTTCATTCTCTATACCTCCTCTGCAGAGTTCCACATACTGCAATAAGCTAGAGACTTCACTAAAAGAGAAACTGTGGGAGTCCCTGTCAACTGTCCAGAGCAAAGGCACTTAAATACAGTGCCTGTTTTCACACTCCTTTCAAAAGGATGGACAGTCATCCACGGGGATCACCAAACCTCTGTAAGGTTTCAGGTCTTGTAAAGATGCTTAACTCTCCTGAAATCAGGCAGCATTAAGCCCTGAGTCAAAGTTAAAGCCCCTTTCTCTTCCTATCCAGAAGCCAAGCTGTGTGCAGTGCTTAGTCCCAAAGCCCACTGCAAGAGGAGGCTGTTTACAACAGACACAACACAAACCAGAACCACCATTTAGCTGATAGGATCAAAACTGCCAATATAAGAATAACTGTCGTGCTCTTATTCTAATTATTATCCATTTTCTCTGGTTTTCTCCAGAGATTTGAGACTTGTTTGTTGCAGCAGACATATCTATTATTAATCTTTAGGTAGTTAGTAGAATAATTTGCAGCATTCATTAACAAGTTTCACCTTATGGATTACTAAAAAGCATCTATGTTTTGCTAATGAGCCCCAGTAGTGCAATACTTTACATATTTTATAGTCAGACAATTATGTGATGTCTTGTTTTTATAGTCAATCTGAAAATAAATTATTTCAGACATAAAGATAGTAGCTAACATGAGAGTAGTTAGCACTGGGAAATCTTGCCTCCTGAGTTGTTGAGTTATAACTGTGAAAAGATGACACATTTCTCAAGCATTCTTTTATTACTTCTAAAATCCTACAGCTCACAAAAAATGCCTGTTATTCACACTTAGGATAAAGCATAATAAATGCAAAGAAAAAGAAGCCAGGGAATTTCAGAAACAAACTGTTCCTCCATGGAATGTTTTTTTTTTTTTTACTTTGTTTTTAAAACAGGTTCCATCTGAAAACAATACACGTATTTAACACTTGCCTATTCAAGGTGACAATAAAACCAGTGTTTCATCTATAAGTAGCTGGTGAAATCATTTAGCCCTCAAAAAATGGCAGCATTTTGTATTAAGCATATATTTATTTGAAGTGGTTATCTTCATAAAGTCAAGACATTCACCAATTTACATAAGTGAAGGATTCACCCATTTTGTCTCACATTCAGCCAAGAAAAGGTATTTACTTCAATTCCGAGGTGTCTTTGAGAAATAACACGTTGTTCTTTTGTTTTCCCTGTTACTCTAGGTTTCTCATTTCTGCCTTTTGTCTTTGTCCTTTAAAAATATTAGTAAAGCAAATCCATCACAAGTGGTGCAGTTCAGGTGTCTGGCACTGGCCTGTCTGTGAGTCTCAGCACAGCTCTGGAGGGACCACCTTGATGCACATGGGAATAATTCCCTCTCAGTGCCCATTAACTCTTTGGCCTCTCCTTTGGGACTGCAGCAGGGGTGCCAGTCAATGCCAGTGGTCATGGTGGTTCCCGTGCCCGGAGGAGCTGAGCAGGGATCCCCAGCTGGGGCAGGGCAGCCCCTGTCTGTGATGCTGCAGCACAGCAATAATCTCCCAGGGGATGAGGCAGCACTGACTCGTCACAAATGTCATCCCTTACCCACACGAGAGGGACGGGAGCTGGAGTTCCACCAGAGAGAACACTCTGCAGCACAGCTCAGTTCTGCTCTGATCTTTCCCTCTTTCCATGATGTGTCTCTTGCAGCAGGGTTGATATTCTCTGTTCTCTTCTTTGCAAACTGACAGGAATCGATGCTTCATTGATAGCTGCTTCTGACACAGCTTTGCAGCCCAGCAGGCAGAGACCAAGCCAGCGCAAAAGAAGAAAAAAGGCAAAAAAACATGCTTCTATTCTGTGTAAAACCAGCTAGAGAACAAGTTCTGCAACAAGTGAAACATCTGAGTTTTTGCCTCAGGCCTGTTAGGTTTTCCTGATGACAAGGTCAAATTATTTAGACTGAATCATCCTTAAAAATAACTCATTGCCCACCACCAGTCCACACAGCAAGGAGTGGGTGGTGTCCTTCCCATCACCACAGATCAGCCTTCCTGTGCACTGCAGAGTGGATTTATTTAGAAAAATAAACCCCCCAAACTCAGCAAAGTCCCCAAAACCCTTCAGCAGCTCCCCAGCAGGCTGGTAGCTAACACTGTCCACGATGCCTTGAGTAACAACGTGCTGAGCTCAATGCCCTGAGCCCTTCCTGCTGAGCCTGCTGGAGCCCCAGCTGATGCAGAAGGATTTGTGTTGGGCAGCACCACAGTTTGGCAGTAGGATCATTTTCCTCCCCTTTGCTGTCTGTTTCCTTTGTCAGTGTTCATGGTGACTCCTTTTACTACTGTTTTGCTTTTATTTTGCTTGCTTCGTCACCAAAAATCATTTGGGAAAAAAAAATGGAAAATTAAAAAAAAAAGAGGGAATTAAGTATTCGATTTAAAAATGTAAAATGACAGTGGGTAATGTCACTTAGGTTTTCTGACAAGCAAAATATTTTAAATAACTATGGTGTCAATAGATAATGAATGTTTGCATGAGGTGGTAACGTCTTTGAGAAGCACACTCACAAATGAAATACGACTCGTCCATTTCTCTCCAACTCTCACTTCTCTAGCACAGTAACTGCGGAGACAGATGCAAGTTATTTCAGTAGTGCTTCTTCTATACCTCCATAAAAGTGGGCTAGAAATATACTGCAATTGCTGTAATTTACATTTCTTCAAATGTTTTGTATCTTATTAAAAAGAGAGCAGAGAGTTAATCAAACATCTCCTGTCAGCTTCCACTCTCCTCAGCTCCCCATGTTGCATCACCAGCCACACCCTGTGGAGACTGGGAATAACTACCCATGCGCTGGGTTTTCAAAATCCATCTTTTGGCAGCTAATTCTGAGTTTAAATATGGCAAATTATATTAGCTGGTTTATGAGCGAACCTTGGGCTTTCCCCAGGCAGGCTCATGTACCCCGTCCTGCCTGCAGACCACACTCGGGTTTCCCTTTCTGCCTCATGTGTTTATATATTTCCCCTTGCTTTCTCCCAGATGTAAACACTCCCTGATTTTCACTGGAATAATATTTGGCCTCTTTCCTTGATTTTCAGTGGAGCTGCTGTTAAAATTAATTGGTCCCCTGGGACCAGCAACATTTGCTGATACCACCAATAACCTGTTATACACAGAAGTGGATTCTGCCCACCCAGGGGAATAATTAGGGAGAAAATTCAGTGTGGAAAACTTCATGGAGCATTTTTTACTCTTTTCCTCACTGGTATGGGCTTTACTAGGAAATTGTCCTATAGTCCTGACACACTGATGAACTGATCTGTGTGCCTGAATTGCTGTTACCAGTATTTGAACCCATTGCCAACCAGTTCACTGAGGTCTTATGTTGTGCCACAGTGTGAGATGGACAATCCTTTCTTCTGACATGTCCAGCTATTCCTCAGTTTTACTCTGTTTTTAAACTGGCCCCATCACCTTGGAATCTGAATCACCCATCTGCCAGTAAGCTACGAAAACTGCAGAGTGCAATTAGTTGTGCAGTGTAATTAGTGTATTTTCCAGGATTTCTGAGTCATGTCTTTCCAACATTCTGCAGCGAGAATTACAGAGGTGTTTCAGGCTTAGGTGTTCATGGGAATGAGATTCCTTTTGTGAGAAGCTCCTGAAAACATTAAAGGCTGTTCAGAGCAAAATTAAATTATGTCGAGATATTATGATGGATTTGAGAACTGATGCTGAATTGCACACATATAGGCACATAATTGTACACATTGGAATAAAAAAGAATAAAAAGAAATTTCTGAACATTAAAATTTGATTGTAAGCATAGCAGGGCAATGTCTTTATCTTCTTACAAATGTAGATATCATTGAAACCCTGAAAAAACATGGAATAGGTGTCAAATGTCTGATATTTTAATTACCTCTCATATCCCTGGAGATCTTCCCCATGCACAGTGTGAAGTTCAGGGCTGGGCTTTGTGCAGGTGGATGTGCAGGCACATCCCTTCTTTGACAAACAGGATTTTCCTGGGATCAGAAAACTGCAGGCAACACGGAGAAGTTTTCACCTGAGCTCCCATTTCCTCTCCCTTTGATGTCAGACTCCCAGCAAATGACAGTGGCCATCCAAACACCCACTTTTCCTTGGCAGGGGTGTGTTGCCTCCCCGGCAGCCCGGTGTGAGCGGGATCGCGGAGGGGCTGCACAGTTTGTGTTGTGTTTGTGTTTGTGTTTGAGTTTGAGTTTGCGTTTGAGTTTGTGTTTGTTCTGCACGGCGTGCGATGCTCCGAGTGCTGAGCTCTGCACACTCACCCGTGCAGAATCAGGGGTTTTCTCATTTAGCCACTGCCCTGCACTCTGGCTGGGGGTGTTATTTGCATAATCACTGCCCAGGTACAGGCGGTGTGTGCATCCCCTGCTCTGGCAATCAGCCCCTGCTCACCCAATCAGGGATTTGCATAATCCCCTCGCAGCTCCTTCCCAGCAGCTTCACTCTGGATATGCAAAGCTCTCCATTCTCGTTGGCTGCTGCAATCCCTCTGTGCCGAATGGCCTCTCTGCTGCTTCATTTTTCATGTGTTTTCCAGCAATAAAGACATTTCTTTTGCTCCTGATGCCCTTTCCCGTGAAAAGAACAGAGAAAACACACTGAAATCTTCACACAGATTGGTCTCTCCAGTAACTTCCTCTTTCATTCCCGTTGGATCTTACCTCTCAATTTTGAAGTTGAGGTTGAGGGACGTGGTTCTGCCCCTCTAACCTGCTCTCACGAGACCCCCCCTGGAGTACTGTGTCCAGCTCTGGGCTCCTCAGCACAGGACAGACACGGACCTGTTGGAGCAGGTTCAGAGGAGTGCTGTGACCATGAGCAGAGGGGTGGAGCACCTCTCCCACGAGGAAAGCCTGAGAGAGCTGGCATTGCTCATCTAGGGAAGAGAAGGCCCTGAGGAGACCTTAGACCACTTTCCAGTACCTGAAGAGGGCCAATAAGTAAGATGGGGACAAGGTTTTTAGCAGGGGCCATTGCAAAAGGACATGGGATAATGGTTTTAAACTAAGAGAGGGTCAATTTAAATTAGATATAAGGGAGACACTTTTTACAGTGATGGTGGTAAAACACTGGAACAGGTTGTCCAGGGAAGTGGTGGATGTCCCATCCCTGGAAACAGAGTCAGGTTGGATGGGGCTCTGAGCAACCTGGTCTAGTTGAAGATGTTCCTGATCTTTGCATGGGGGTTTGGACTAGATGACATTTAAAGATCCCTTCCAGCCTATGCCATTCTACTATTCTATGATTCAATGACCCTCCCTGTCCTCTCATCCCACCCAGGCAAGGCTCCCAGGCAATCTGTCCTGGTTGTGTTTCCACCAGGAGATCCAGGCCCCATTTTCCACTTGACCTTTGCAAGCTGACAGGTGCAGCCAGGCCTGGTCCTTTCCAGAGGAAGAAGGGGGGAACACAAAAGAACTTATGAATGGATGGATCACCTGCAGAGATACTGATCCAAACACCTCACTGTGCTTAATCTGTAGCCTTTCCTCCACTGGTCCTGGCCTTTCTGATCTTGGAGCAGTGGCTCTAATGTGTTTTCAGGGCAATGCAATGTATAAAAGCAGCTAACATGAGCTCCACAACACCAGTGTCCCTCGTGTATCCCATTTGATATCACTGTATGTTCCATAGCTATGAAATTCAGCAGCAGAATCCTGACTTCATCCAGTGAAATACCAGCAAGCAGTAGAAGCACACTGCACGAAAGCAGCAACGAGTGGGGCTGATTTTCCCTTCAAATCCTTCTAAATGAGGATGTGCAGCTTCTTTGCTTGCAATGTGTTGTAGCATTGAACAAGAAAATCACATATAATGAGTGCATGGTGAATCATCAGTCTCAGAAATAAGGTTGATTACAAACACCAGCATTATCAGAATGTTGAGGTCAACCTTCAACCTGGAAAAAACATTTAAAACCTCAAGATAATTACTTTGTTTCATAAAAAAGCAAATGGCATTAACTTCAACTGCTAATGGAGTAAAAGGTTCTCTCAGTCTGACTTCTGAAGTCACAGACTACTTGTGATATACAACACCTCTTCCGAGACCTTTAGAGGAAATAACCTTTGGAATGATGTATGGCACAGCCTAATAGTCTAAGAGGAGTCTTTTGCTGACCAGTCAAATAGTCGTGCACTCAGATTCCCCACATTTTATGATGTCACAGTGTACAGTAATCCATAAATCTTCAGTAAGTGCCTACTTATCTCTAAAACACCTCTACACATTGTTGACGTTTTTGTAGAACTGTAAATTCTTACTAGTTACAGGTATTTTAATGTTTCTACAGCTCAGATATTTACTGGTCTGCCTTAGGAAGAAATATGCTCAAGGCAAAATTTTTACTTTATTGCTGTCTGTAATAGGCAGATATTTTTCTTGCAAGGGATTTCCTGCAATAAATACCATTGTCATTCTTACGACTGAAGTTGTTGGCTTGAAACACCTTGTCCTGAAATACTGCCTCTCCAAGCCATTATTATATAATTACTACAGCTTTTGACCCAGTTACACAAAACATCCAGGGTGCAGTTCTTTTCGGTATTCCCAAGGAAAGGAAAGAACAAAGGGGAAATATTTATTTTTCAGGTGAAAAATGGTTAACTCAGAATTCCTGGGAGACAGGTACAAACCCCCCCTGAGCTGTGTCTGAGGCCATGTGTGCTCTGTAGCCCAGCAAACACCTGTGTTAGCAGTGGAGAACAATTGCAAAAAATAAAAACAAAACCACAGTAGAAATGATCCAATTCCATTAAACCTGTCAAAGCACGGGGTGCCAAAGGAGTTGCTCGAGGCGCTGTGGGGGTGTCACAGACTGAGGAGACTTTGTTACTGCCTGGGAGCTCCACTGTGAGGCACAAAGAACGGAGAGGGTTGAGAGGATGGGCTCGAGGACACCACTGCCTGCCATCCTCAGCCATGTGGTGCTGCAGGGGCAGGGGCAGAACTGGCCACCACAGGAGCTCTTTCCTGTTGGATTTGGGGAAACACAAGGAAAACGGAGGGAAGGTTCGGGGGAGGCAGTCTGGCAAAAGCAGCAGCCACGTTCAGCCCCTTTCAGGTGTGCCCACAGCAGTACATGCAGCCCATGTCTGGCTGCTGAGGTTGAACAACTCTGCTCCCCATCACAGAGCTGTCCAAAACCAAGAGCTCAAAATCCCTTCTGCACAGAGGAACACAGCTGGCATCACCACGGGGAGGCCTGGCATAATCTCTCTCTGAAAAACAGAAGCCTACAGATGCAAAATTACTTTAATATGTCCTCTGAAAAATCAAAAAATTTGCAGTTAAGGTGAGTGTGGCAGATGAAACTCATTCTTTGACCATTCTGAACTGTTGTTCTCTTTCTCCATTGCATATTTGCTCCAACACTGACTCGACAATTCTAATACAATACTTAAGAATATTACATTTTTAAATGCAAAAATGTTTTATTAGTGTACCAGACCTCATTGCCGTCGTGCAGTTTACTTTGTATTTTAAAAAATTTCTTTTTTGCCTCTGAATTATGGTCTTCCTTTACGTGCAATCCAAAGTTTTCTTTCTTGTTTGAGTGCTGCAGCTTCCTGTTTGCAAGCACCAGAACTCACGCTCTTTAAACTGCAGTTGTTATTAATAAAGGTCTCAATGACTGACAAATCCCTACTTCATGCCTCTTTATTTTACCCATGGGAGCTAGTTAAGCTGTATTGTTTGATTTGTATACATTGATGTTCTGATAGCACTGGCCACTTCTGTTTCAGTTGGAGTGGAAATACATTCCTTGTTGGCTCCTTATTAAACATTTCTTGGCTAATTTTTGTGTCCACTCAGAATCTCTTATTTTCAAACTACTTAAGCATTGCTCTAATTTTTTGTAGTTTTCTAATCTCCTGTAGTCTTCTGTGTGTAGGAAGGAAAATAGCTCCCTTATTTATGTCTGATTCTCCCTTAACTTGCCCAGTTCTTCCAAGAAAGTCTCTGTATAATTACCGTGCCACTAAACCATCGCTCCACAATTCCTTAGAAATATACTTCTTATCTCCCTTGGAAGTAAATCACAGTTTAATCACCTGCCAAAGCCGGTATTAAGTGTCCAATTAAAAACCAAACCTTTGCAGCTTATCACTTTATGCTGTAAGGAACAGGTGCATTTTTAGGTGAGTCCTGGGCCAATTTCCATTGAATTATCTGGTAGGACTCTCACTGACTTCAGAGGGTGTGCAATGAGGCAGATGGAGGAGGATTTCTTCGGAGCAAGGACCTGTTGGATGACTCCTGAGCTCGGATAACTCCCCCAAGGCTCATTGAAGCCTGCAGGTCCAAAATTCCCAAGGATCTAGCCCTATTACATTCCTCAGCCATACAGCTGGGATTTTGCACATTAAGCAGAACTGGAAAGAAACATCATTAGGAAAAGCTGCAGGAATAGCTGGGGAATCCCTGAGGGGCACATCCTAAACAAGTGTCTCTGTCCCTGGCCCAGGATTCCTAGCTCTGTTCTGAGACAGTGAACAGTTGTCACTGTGCACCCAGAGATGATGTTGCTGCCATTGCCTGGCTGATAAGTTTGGCAGAAAGTTTGTCCTGGTTACACCACTGTGACTGACCCATTATTCATGAGTATGGGCTGCCAGCACAGTTTTGTGCAAATTACACTCAGATACTGTCCCAAGAAAATATTCAGCCCATGTTGTTGGGCATTCAGGAGGGTCTATGCTGGAAAGCTGCTGTGTAGCCCATCATTCTACAGTCACATTTGCCTTGCTCTTACTTGCCCATGTTTGAAGTCTGATCCCTGCCTGGTGCAGCAGAGCTGTACTGGTTCTTTTTCAGGGAAGCTCTGTATCCAGGGAGGTAACCAGCTGGGTTTACTCTTTATCAAACTTCAAGTATTCCATCACTCTGCACAGAGAGACATTACATAACTCACACTTGTGCTGTCCTAGCTGTGTGTCTGTGGTAGATTCACATGCAAAGCTCTGTGCAGCACGTGGGAAGTGCAGCATCTCCTGTGAGTCCTTCCTGGCCACAGACCCCAGCCCAGCCAGCTCCAGCACCACACCCCAATGGTTCTGAGCAATATTAACAACCCAGACAGCCTCCAGAGACTCTCTTCTTTTCCTGCACATTGTATTTCTGTGGTGCTGAATAACCAACTGCATGTTCTCTTCTTTTCACATATCTCCATTCTTTAATCTCTTGGGTGATCTTCAAACGTGATGTAGGATAAAAGGTAGTTTTTCCACATCCACAAAAGGTGTCATTCCACAAACAAGCCATTTTGTCATAGGATAGTGCAAAAGATATTCATACTCACTTAGTCAATGTCCTAAGGGTATGTCAGAGCACAGAAGTCTGTTATTGAACAGAAAACTTTGATTCTTCTGATTCATTCCCCCACTACAATGTACAAAGACCTTCCCAGTGGATGTTGTTGCAAGTGGGTATATCTGGGCCAGGCCTTGAAGATCCTGACTAAGGAAAACTCCTGCTGAACTCAAGCCCTGGGTGAGAAGTGAAGTCAGACCCTCTAAGTTTGTTCAAATAAATCAGGGCTGATTATCAGTGAGTGGTGAAATTGCCTTTTTTACACAATGATATGTACACGTTTGGTTGTTTGAGTTTTTGTAGTTACATTCATTTCAGTCATCTTGTTAAATGAAAAACAGATGCCACAATCAAGTATTAGAGCTCACAAAGATGGATTTACACATTTCTTTTACTGAGTGTTTTTTATCAATAATACACATGAAAAGGGTCTGGGAAGTTTTATTACATTAATTTAGCCACCATAAATCAGCACAGAATATAAAACTCATTTAAATTACCACCTTAGGGCCAACATAGGAATGATGAAGTGTTATGTTCCAACCCTTACCACAGATTGGGTGACAATCCTCTTTTTAAACATTGGTGATCATGAGTCCAGTAATGGACTTTGTGACTTTCCTTCTGCTCCTCCAAAGCAGAGAGCAAAGCAGAGGCAGCCCTGGTGCAAAGCACATCGATGGTGCTGTGTCAGCAGCCCCTGCCATGGCCAGGGCAGAGCAGAGGAGCTGTGATGTGCACAATACTCAGGGTTTGCTCAGCCTTAGAGCAGCTCATGCTTTTGCCTGGGACAGTCAGGGGGTTTCCCAGCTGGGGTGGGATCATCTGGAAGAGTCTTCATGCAAAAGGGGTTGGAACTGCTGGGGTGGAGCCAGAAGGACAGACATAACCCATGGGTGAGTGTGTGCCACTGGTCCTCCCCACCTGTTTCTCTCCAGACAGGGTGGGATCTGCTGCAGCCCCTGCCTACAAAAGCAGGCCTTGGTTCATGGCACAATAGCTGTAGCTGTAGGTCTCAAGCACTGACAGCCCTGGTTCCATCCCTGCTCTGCTAGCCAAGCTTGCTGCAGCCACAGATGCTTTCCTAATCCAACCACAGCTTGCATCCCTCATCTCAGGCCTGCTTTACAGGAATCCCATTCAGCTGCATAATTACTGCCATGCTCAGACAGTTGTATAATTTCCTCTTGTGAATTAATAATAATAATAATAATTTTTAAAATTCACTATTGTTGGGATTTTGCACCGCTATTAATTGCTTGCTCCCCTGGCCTTCCTATGGAGATGGTCAGCAATCATGACAAGCAGAAAATTCTTGTTTTGTTTGAATATTGTCATATGTCTCCTAAGGCTCCTATTGAGACCACCAGTTTGTTCCAGAGAGGACATGTTCAATAACTATCAGATGATCATGAGTAACTGCTTTGTGCAGTCAAGTTAGTGGTCTAGAAGTGAAAGGATTTATTTTTCTGTTTGCTTTTTTAATCTCAACATCAACCCTCAGAGCCAGAGTTATCCCATTTTTGTCTCTCCATCGAGCTGTGGTTATACTGATTCGTCAAGATGGTTTGACATTCTTTTCCCTTGTCCTTTGAGGCCAGAGGCTTCTTTGTTCTTTAATATTTTCCTCTCCTCAGTGTATTTTAGGATGATTCTCTAACCCTGTCTTGTTAAACCTAATTGGACCTCAATCGAGGTGACTACATCAAATGTCATGTTTTCCTCTTCTCTGACCAGTACTGTAGCCACTTCCAGGAGTTATTCTTTTGGAGAAACTATTTCTTAGGAAGTATAAATGTTTGGAAAACAAATTAGCTCCAAATGTGACTAGCCACTCACCCATAAGTCATTATTTGCCTATTTTCCCAGGCTTTGTTTCTTGTACCAGTCAAAGGAAAGCTAAAAACAAAATATATTAAATGTTTTCGCAATGTAGCATCAAAGACTATAATTTTGTTCATTCACATAATTTAAACAAGATCAGACAAAGTGAATACTTGGAAGGGACCCATTCTAAACTCACAGGAAACCTAAGTATTTCAGGAACTGATGGTGTCTGTTCGAGATGGGCAGTTGGTGCTGAAGCGATGCCACAGTGTGGTTTTCAGACAAAATTGTGAAAAATTAATCAGTTTGAATAGATCCAGTCAAAATAAGGGAACATTTTGTGCACCAGATTTATGGTTTTGGTCAGAAGAAGTGAGATTCATTGAGCACAACATATCTTTTGAAAGTGCTTTTAAGTGGGAACTCGGTGCTTTCCAATCACTGAATGTTGTTCATGTATGTTGTTTTTTCCACTGGCTCTTCTTTTAACTGAAATGCAAAGCTCTTTTCTTGATCCCATGATACTTTTCAAAGTATTAAGTACACAACTGAAGAAATATGCACCACGAACTAATTAGCCAGTGAAAACAAGCCTCTTTTCCTGCTTGTGAATTGTCTCAGCAGAATGTGTCTTCTACAAACATGGAAGGTTACAAATCCTGACACTTTGCTCATTTACCACCATAACATGGAAAGACAAGAATCTTTTGATTCAAAAGAAGAATGAGGCTGGAGCTGAGGGCTCCCCCAAACCTTCCTAAGGATGTTCAAAGCCCACAGTGACACTCTGTCCTCCTCCTGTGCTGGGGACACAACCAGAGGCAGCTGCTCAAGCCCAGCAAGCCCTCACGGGCCACGGGGCTGTGTTCCATTAGTGTGAGAGCAAGTCAGAGAGACAACTGCAGGCTCTTTCTGTGTCCAACAGGCTCCTCAAATCCAACATGCTACATCCGCTGCTCTGGTGTCCTGGTGAGCTGTTACGTCACCCAGAAGGGAAAAATATTCACATTTGGATCCTCCAGACGCAAACCCAGGAGCTTATTAGTGAAACAGCGTTTGAAGACCTTGAATCACATTCTGTTGTGTGTTCTAACAATTGCCCAGTTGCACATTATACAACTTCAGCCTTGAGTTTCTTCACTTAAACGGCTTTGCACTGCTCATGAAAATTGCTCTTTGAAGCAATTGCTCTGTAAAGGCTAAATAAATGCCTAATTGCATTTCAGTAATGTATATTTCTCCAAAACAGTTTTTAAAGACACTCACAGATAAACTCATTGCCATTTAAACCGTGTCTAAAACATGAGTTTTTATTCAGGGTGAAATCCTGGCCCCAATGAAATCAATGGGATTTTTGCCATTGGCTTCAGTGGGGCCAAGATTTCTCCCTTGATGCACATGATATATTTTTCCTGACATTTAGAATGATGAAACAGCCCTGGTTCTGATTAGCCCAGGGTATAAATAGTATCAGTCAACTAGAGCAAAATTCAAATCAAACCTCAGGCATCTTTGCTGATGCCGCTTTGTTTTGCAGAGCTGTGTGCTCACAGAGAGACCCAAATGTCCCTTTGGAGTCAAGGACTTCATCTGAACCCTTCCCCTGGACTTACATTTAATTGTAAATCAATACATGGGGAGAAAAGGGTTAGTAATCATGGAGGCATCCAGTCATATGTCTTGTGACATACATTTCTCCAGCGTGAATTCTTCATTAAAAGAACCCTTGATGTCTCACAGCTTGTTACCAAATTGGGCCTTGACTCTTAATATAATTTAGATGTGTTTAAAATATGCTTCTAAGAAAAGCTGCCTCCACATTTATGAAAACTATATTCCATTATATTTGGCCGAAATCTACTGCTTGTTTTGACAAGTTTTATTTTTTAATATCTTATGAATATATTTTAACCTGTTGCTTTATGTTGGAATCAGCAATATTGCAGGAGGAAAACAACATATCTTGTCTTCTGAGACCATTCAATAAATTACTTACACATTGAGCAGCATAAAAAATCGTTTCTAACCTTTCCCTAAAATTTGGATTCCTTTTTTTAGACAAAAGGAGAAAAAAATAGGAGAGCCTCATTGGAAAGCAAAACTAATGGCAGAGATGAATAGATGTTAAATCTAGGGGGGATTGTTGCAATCCTGTCATTTACTTTACAGAGTTAATCCACAGTTTCCAGGGCCTAACTGTGGAGTTTCCCTGGCCCACTCAATGCTGTCCATAGAGGATCTTCCAGATGGCTCTGGCGTGGATGGGAACTCCCCAAAGGGGAGCAGCTCCCCAGGAGTGGGGAGGCAGTGGCACAGCCCCACCACTCCTCTTGCCTCTGCCCCCTCTTATCGCTGCCCCTTGGTTATCTGCTCTGCAGCACACATGGGCTGGGAGAGTTCAAGAGACATGATAGAGAATAAGGACCTGTTATTCGCCTGCTATTCAGGCAAAACTCCCACTGGCATCTCTGAGCCCTTAAATAGTACAGCATGTTGCAAGTGGAATTGTTTATTGTGTTCAGTCAGAGCCGGCTACAGCCAGCTCTCACTACTGACTCAACTACGAAATCTCGCCCTCCTGTCATCCCACACTGCAACGCTCACTGGGCCCAGTTCTGTTTCCACTTAAGGGCTGGAAAAAATGGAGTCAAAACTGCTCTACCATCCTCTTCTTCTTCTGAACCCGGGCACTGTTGAAAAACAGTGAGAGAGCCTGAAAGATAAAGGCAGCAGATGAGATGCTGTGTTGGTGCAAAAGGCAGTGTGATTTACACAGCCATAGCAGCAAGGGATGACTTGAGCCTAGGATCTGCTTTTACTGCAGCTCACCCCTCTGAAATACAGCACACCAAAACCTTGGAGTAGCTCAAGGTGAATATTAACAGCAGTGTTTGGTCTCTAGTGGGCCAAAGAGATAGACTGTCCCCTGCTCTCCTGCTTTGTGCTCCAGTAGCATCCAAGCAGAGTTCCTTGCTGTAGATTTACCCCCAAACACCAAACAGTGGCTGGAATTAGGACCTAGGTATTGGAATTAGGACCTAGGTATTGCTGCGATTTACTTGGCTTTATAAATTCCCCTTGCAGCCTTAGTCCCACATACCACTTGGGAATGCTGCACACAGCAGGTTGTTTTCTCGTTTTAGCAGTGTTAAAATTCGCCTGGTATCTCTTTCTTGCTAAGTGCAGGTAGATACACACTCTTGAGTGAATAGGATATGCTCCACTTGAGAAGTGTAGAAGCAGGTCAATAGACAACTTTCAAAAGGAACCATTTAGGATAATTACGCAGCACATACACACCAGCAAGAGTTTATTTTGTATTGGAAGGCATGTGGTTAGGGAAACAATAGCAGTTTTTTCCCTGGAGAATGTTAATTAAATTGAACACCCTGGAAAACTGAACTATTCTTACCACAAATCTATAAATCAAACTGTTCTGTTTGCTTAATATAATGCTTTGCTATTCTAGTCACACTGAAGTGGGCCAGCCACACAATGCCAAGATATTTCCATGATGAGCACATTAGAAACACTGATTGACTATAGATCTGGATGTGAGGCCAAACCCGTATCTCATTTGCTCCAGAATAACTAAGATCAAAATCTGGCCCATGCTGTTCAGATTAGTACATAAATAACACAAAAGGTTTGTGAGCTCTGTAGCAGATGCATTTTGTACTTGTTGTTCGTACTGGAGAAGTCCCTGGCAACTCCAGGAACACACAGGACTGTGCTGTGCTAGGTGCTGCACCAATACAGAGCAAAAGGATTTGTCTTTCTGGTTTGCCAAAGCAGCTTGGGAATACCTGTGAGCCAATATTCATCTCTCCAGCATGTCTTCCACCAGCAAGGGAGCATCCCTCCATCCCTCCCTGACACAGGGCACAGCAGGAGGGCAGGCGTTAGCAGGGGGCTCTGTTTGGTCCTGCCTTCTCAGAGGTTAAAGGGGCCCTTTTTTTAAGAGTTAGTCTAACTCTGAAGCTCATATTCCCAGATTTTATACCCAGGAGCCAGCCAAATTTTCATCTGGCATAAACCAGATTTCCCAGCCAGGCCGAGGCTGGCAGCTGGGGATTTGGTCAGCTCAGCAACAGCCCCTGAGAGCATCACCTGCAGCAGAACTCAGTGCTGTGGTGACTTCAGCTGCCACTCAGATCTGTGTCACAAGACACATCAAAATACACTGCACACATGGGGTAAACCTGGTAAAATATTTTCATGCTTTCTTGAGTGGGCTGTGACTCAGGTTCTCGTGGAAAACCCTTGTGTACAGTTGTTTCCCTTTACACAGGGAAATGTAGTTCTTCCTCCCTGGAAGAAAGGTCATTTCAGTTCCAGCCTGCCAACTTGTTATCGACATCTCACTTAGGTGCTGACTGGAGTTTAGGTAAGGAAAAGATCAGAAATGTAAGGTTCTGAAAGGAGCTTTGCATGCACTGGGGAAATTTGTTTGATATCTGGTTGTGTGTTCTGCAAAAGCAATGCACCTGAGGGAGCATGTGTCCCTGAGACAGTGGCAAGCTTTAGCAGCAGTCATGTACAGAGAAATAAAGGAGCCACAGTAACCTTCCCTTGGTAAATCACTTGCTGCACAAATCAGCAGTGGATCAGTATCTCCAGAAGAGGTTCCCCTTAAATGGAAATGGTCCAAGAGATGCATGACTGGTAATGATCCCTGTAGTCCATAGAAGATTTTCTGGGCCATGTTTGCAGCACAGTCTGTACCAGTCAGCAGCACAGAGATAAAGAGATTTAGCCTCAAATAGCCATGGAATTAAAAGGACATACATGTACCTTGGACACCTTAAACTCACCAGTGGCATCTCTGCTGTGCCAGTAGCTGAACTCTCACTGTGAGGTCACCTGCATGGTACCCCAGCAGTGAATGTAAAGGCTTCTACACCAGTCACGACACAAAGCAGTCTCATTTATCACAGTGTGCAAGTCCTGTTCGTTCAAAAATCAAAAAGGTGACTCCTGCCTCCAGTCACTGCATGGCAGCTAAAAGTTTTGCACAGACTTCTGCATTCTTTTCCCAAGCAATGCTCAGTCATTGTCTTTCAATTGTACCTCATCCCTGGGCCAGAAGTGGAAGGGTTTCCAATATTTGACCTGATGGCTCCATTTGGAAGAGCAGTCTCATCTTGAATTAATAATTCTGGTGACAGCGGATAGGCAGGAAAAGATAGATATTTTTTGTGTCCCCCTAGAAATGTAAAAACAAGTGACAGAGTGAAACAAGGGCTATTAATGTGTGCACAGCTCTTTCACAATTTACTGGCCTTCATTTGTAAGATAAAATGTAAAACCTGTATTTTAGAGCATGTGCAGTTACTGATCCTTAATATATAGCCCAAATATGCTACATATACCCACTGATATGGTTTAGCTGCTACTGGATTTCAGGGGAGTTCTTTTTAATTCTGTCATGTATGAATGTTTTGGGCTTTCTCACAAGATTTTCAGAAATACGTTATATTAAGGGAAAGGTCTGGTATAAATCACAGTTGTTCAGCCAGACATCAACCACATCACAGGAAAAAACAAACACTTCTTTCATTCTCACTTCTGACCCCTCCAACACAGTATTGTCCCTACTAACGAGCTGAACATTTTTTCTGATTTGTTATATGTAGCAAATATAGAAGCAATGAAAACCCATCTGCGTAATTTATTCATTGATTTGGACTTGAATCCAAGTGTGTTCTAAGTAGCTCTTGTCTGTGTGCATGTGTGTGAGAGAGAGAATAGCTCATCAGCAATGAAAAAGTCTTAAACTTACCTGCTTGAAATATTTATGAATAATGGAAAATAACCTGAATCTGCTTGTGTGTGACCCAGCAGCCATTTCAGAAATGGTTTAGTGTTGAGTAAGGGCCACTGGTCTCAGCCCTGTATTTGTGGTAAGACCAAAAGATCATTTTTTAAGGTCTCTGGATAATCCTTTCCACTAAAAAAAAAATCAGGGAAGGCTGCAAAGCTGCAATTAAATAAAGCAAGCTCAAACACACTTTATATCTCCTGCTTAATGCTGAAAATATACATTGTGATGGTAGTTTCGTGCATCCTCTCTGATTGCAACTTTCTGTAAAACAACTTTAATTTTGGGACCATCACTCTTTCTACCCTGAGCTCTTCAAAACACTGCTGATCCCAAGTCACCTGTTAAAAACCTGTTTTCCTTTAAGCTACTCAAGGAGCTGTCTCTTGTTTCAGAGGCAAAGTAACCTCATAAAGGAGTTGTTTTTAAACAGTTGGTTTCAGCCTGTTTAAGTTTCTCTTTCACACTTCCAGCCACTGTGGATGTTTGGTTCAGGATTGGAGGGATGTACAAAGCTTCCCACGTAAACAGTCCCACCTGTGTGAGCAGGAAAGCAACTCTTTCCACACTTTACTATGAATGCTGGAGGGAGGTTTATGTGAGCAAAGTTTCTGGATGGGAAATGCAAATGCAGAGCTGTTGACCGGTGCTCCCTGCTCTGCAGAGACCCTCTGGTTCATACTTCCAACAGTCTGATGCCAAACCTTATGTGATCCAAATGAAGAAAGGGAAGAAAAAAGAAAATAAAATTTAAAAAAAAAAATGGGGGAACAAATTAAACCACGGACGATATATTACACTCAGCAAAAGGAGTAACAGTCTGATTGAACACAGACAGGGTTCTCCCAGAAATCCTGCTTTCCTGATGAGTGGAACTTTAACAAACTGAACAAGTCTGAGGTAAGTCAGACTTTCTCTCCATTCTGCAGACTTTTTTTGATTTTTTTCCCCTGAGTGCTGGTGGCAACAGATGAACAGATCACCGGACTGGGTCTGAGAACTGCAGCCATTTACCTCTCCTTTGCTTGTTGCGCTCCAGTCCGGTGGCATCATTTAACACGCACTTCTGTCCCAACCCCCAGCTGGTGACACCCAATAAACATCGGGAGTGATCATAGATAAGTCTGCCTGGGTACGGCCAGGGAGAAGGGGGGGCTCATCATTTCAGGGGTAGATGTCCTTTCCCCTTCCTTTTAGCTTCTTCTCCATCCAGGCAGCGTGACCAGGAGCCTGTAAAGCGGAGCGTCAGCCCCTCCGGCCATCCATCCCGCTTGGCCGGGAGCGAGGGAGCCCCGGGGACCCGGCCCCGCTTGCACGGGCTGTGAATCCCCGAGCCCGAGCCTCGGCTGCTCCCCTCAGACAGCAATTACGGCGGGAAACATCTGAATCAACACAGCATCATTTACTTACAGAACTGACAGCCCTTCCACTCGAACTGGTTTAAATTAGTCGACACCACATTCTTTTCCTCCTGTGTGTTTTGTTTTCTCCCTTTTTTTTCCCCCTTTAAAGAGGGATATATAATTGCAGTAATTGAGCCAGCTGAATGCCGAACAGTCCTGCGGGGGAGAG
>NW_021940541.1:6716774-6718059 GCF_001715985.3 Manacus vitellinus
GGGGCCGCCCTGCCCCGTGACGGTGTCGCTCCGGTGGCACCGCTCCCATCGCCCGCCAGGACCCTCCGCTTGGGCGAGCGGGGCTCTTTGGAGGTCGCCTTGACTCGCCAGGGAAAACCGACAGAACAGAGCCACCCCAGCCTCTCGGGAGAGGTGGGAAGAGAGAGGATTTCCGACAGCCCTTGACTCTCCTAAAGACAAATTGGCGTGAATTTCCCAGTCTGTCCGACACTGAACCCACGACCCTTCCCCTGCTCCTTCTGACAATGTCCCTGCGACGCTTTCGTTCCGTCCCACACCATGACCTTGGTTTCCCTATATACATGACATTTCCTTCCTTCCTTCTTTCCTTCCTTCCTTTCTTCCTACTTTCCTTCCTTCTTCTCTCTTCTTTCCTCTCTTTTCCCCTATCTCTTCCCTGCATTTTTTCATTCTTTATTTCTTTTTCTCTTTTTTTCCCTCTCTGTTTCCTAATAGATTTTAGTCAGTGCTTTAGCGTCGATCTGCCTTCCTATTATTTTGCATTCCACGGGAATTAAAATAAAATAACGTTATTTTTATGAAAATACCTTTTCACGGTTTATTTGAACAGCCATTACTCTTCCAAATCATATCTTCCTCTTTCCTCCCTTTTCCGTGACTCTGAGCAGAGACATTTGGCAGCCCCCTGGGAAGCAAGTACGGTTCGGGTTTACAAACTGCTGCAAAAAGGAAACGTTCTTACCGGGACGAGAAGGGTGACACAGCAGATAACTCTCTGAAAAAGGTTTTATAATAATATTTGGATCCTAAACATCCCGTCACAGCAAACGTCTCCTCTCGACATACGTATGCGAAATAAAATAGCTGTAATCGTGTGGATTATAAACGAGATCACAGAAGAGTTTATCTGGGAATATCTCACTCTCGCAACCCACAAGAATGCACTTTCTTCCCTGCCTCTGATACCAACTTGCTGATCTAAAGATAAAATAACAGCCGTGGCTGTATTCCCCGGCCTTATGGAGAAAGTCAGGACTTTGAGCTTTCTGTGAACACAGCAAAACCACAAAAAGGTTGTTCAAATACTGATAAAGCTATGAGTGAAACCCCCAAAAACACGGAAATTCAACAGCTTCTCACTACTCAGGCTGGGATCAGCTGCTGCTTCCAGACGTGCGGGACTTGACAGATGAGTTTCCACATCTTATCTGAATCTATTTGGGGCCAGGTCACCCATATTCATTCAGTCAACACTTTCACTCGGGAACTGAAATAGTTCCGAATTCCTCCTGCTTGTTTGGGG
>NW_021940541.1:6718259-6720592 GCF_001715985.3 Manacus vitellinus
GTGTGTCAGGCGGGGGAGAGTGGAGCAGGGAAAGAGGAGACCACCTGTTTATCCTCTCCTTTCCAGGTAGAGGACTTTTAAAAAGGTAATCTCGAGCAAGAGTCTGGCTAAGAACATTGTTCTCTGGTGGGGCTGTCAGGCGACTTTCTACCCCCTTCAAGCCGCCAAGGAATGTTTTCAGGCAATTCAGGAGGCAGGAATATCCCCCGTGCCCACTTTATAGCCGGGCTGTAAACGCCTCGCGGAGGTTTGCTCACACTCAAATGGTTAATTAAGAAAACATTAAGGGTCCAGCTTAAACCAACAAAATCCAGGCAGCTCCGAGCCGAGTTCCCACTTGCCACACGAGCTGCGAGCCCCCTCCCCGCCCGGAGCCGCCGTCCCTCCATCCCTCAGAGGCTGCCCGACCTCCGCATCCTTCTGCTATGGGGCCGATGCTTCTCCTCTCATCCCCTTCCACGGGGAATCGCCACTCACAGCCTTTCCCGTTCCTTCTCTCACCCCCGTTCTGGACCAAATGCCGCAGGGACTCGATTTTTTTTGGAACCCCCTCCCCAGAATGTGAAAGAACCCAGACCCGGGCGGGAGGGTGTCACGGGATCTGTGCGAGAGCAACGGGGAGGGGATGTCGTGGCCTCTGCCCGGCCGGTCCTCGCCACCCCGAGCGGAGGACCAGGGCTTTTCTACCTGTCCGGGATAACGGGATGGGTTTCTCCCTGTTTCCCAGGGATGGAGCAACCATGACCGAGAGGACTGTGTGCCTGAGAGTTCCTTTGCTTCCCCCAGCTCCTGCCTCTGCCTTCTCTCTTATTTAACTGTCCTAGGGGAAAAAAATCGGCCAGTTTTCCTGTCTGTCCAGCCTTGGGGAAGGAAGCAGGATTAACGCGGGGTAGACGACGTGCAGAGCATTGTCAGAAAAGCGTGGAGTTTGTTTTAAGACATCAAAAAGGAAGACAGAAAAGGATGGACACTACCTTCCAATACACTTTAGCTGGCTGGTGACAAAAACTCCGGGCATGCTCTGAATGCGTAATTGGTACCCCCAACTGAAAATTCCCTATCTAATTTGATATTTGGTGCTCAGCAGAAGCTAGCCTTCGTAAATAATATACAAAGTAAGAAACCTAATCCAGCAGGCTAGAATGTTTAATTCATCATTATGCGAGCTAATTGGAAGGTGATTATATGGTAATTGCTCATTAGTGGTGTATATTTATCGCTGTACCTTATGTCAAGGCCATGGGAATTGTGTAGAGTCTGTTCTCTCATTTCAAGGATCAGTTTCAGAAGCAGGAGCAAAGCGGACGAGATCAAGTTCTTCCTGACGTCAGGTCCAGCCGTGGGCGACGGAGAGCGGGACTATAAATGCTCTCCCGGAGCCCCCGCAGCAGCCGGGGCTCCAGCCAGGGCGTGCGGGGGACACGGGGCTCCCGAGGCAGCCGGGCCGAGCGGCCTCACGGCGGGGAGAAGGATGAGGAGGAGGCAGATCCCGCCTTCCCCGTTCCGGCCGGGGGAGCCACCTGCGAGGCGCACTGACCCCTCCGCGGGAGCGATGCCCGCAGCACCTCCCGCCCCGCGCCTTGCGGGAGACCCAGAGCACTGGGGCGGCCACGGCCCCCCCATCCCGGCAAGAGGGGTCCGAGGGGGCACCGGGGGGGTTCGCTCACAGCCGGCGGGTCGCCTTCCCTGCAACAGGCGCTAATTGCAAAAGGTCAATTAAAAGAGAGCCAGGGAAGGTGATTAATGGTCCTTTCCGTTTCAAGAGTGGGCAACGGGCTGGGATTCCCCGGCTGCGAGTGTCCCACCAGGAGAGAGGCTGGCGAGGAGAGAGGTTACGGCTCGGGGTCAGGAGGTTCTCTAAACTCCCGCTTCCCCCTCGCAGCGGGACCCTTTGGAGAAATAAATCAATGGCCGTATTAGCTCCGAGCAGTTATGAACCGCTGATGTAGACGGGAGCAGGGGCTGGGAGGATCCTGTTCATCAGGGAATCCGGCCAGAGCTGCTCTGCCTGCTTCCTACCGGCTATGAGGAGCCTGGGTGCTAATTAGGGGGGACCGCTAATTTCCGCCGAGCCCTCACAGGTAACAGTGCGATCTGTCAGAGGAGGAAGGTAAATAAACAGCGTTTAAACACAACAAAGCGAGGGCTCCGAAGGCCTCTGGCCTCATCGCCCCGCTCCAGTTGCACAGAGAGGGGTGCGTGGGTGCGGGTTTGCGCCCGCGTGGGGGGTGCAAATCCCACCGGTGGGAAGTGACCCCGGCTGGGAGCCGCCAGCTTTGTCCGAAAGGAAAGGGTTAAAGTCCAAGGCCGGCGGGGTCAGCTCCTGGACGGAG
>NW_021940541.1:6720932-6722694 GCF_001715985.3 Manacus vitellinus
CCAGCCCCCTGCGCAGCCCGGGGGTGCAGCGGCCCAAATCCCGGCCTCCGGAGGGACAACCGGCCTCCGGCAGCCGTGCCCCGGCTTTCCTCGGAAAGAGCAGTAAAAATCCACCCGAGTCTGCAATTCGCCACCCGAATTCCGCTCCCCCCTCCCCCACTCCTCTCAGTTATTTAATATAAAATGTATTTTTAAACACCCGCTCGGATAGCATCTCGCCAATATTTATATTTCCACGTTGCCTGGCATCCACTGTCCCACATTAGACTCTGCCTCTCTCTCCCTCTCTCTAATCCTGCCACTTTAAATAGATGAATTAATAAAGCAAATGAGGGTCTAATAAGCTGACTGTCCTGCCTATTGAGGCAGGGGGAGAGAGACTAGAAAGTGCGCCAAATTTGTTTGCAGTGGATCAAGGCTAGCCGCCTTTGCTTCACTTTCTTTATCTTAATTCCGACTTGAAAAGATATAATTATCTAGTTTGAACAGAGCTGCTATCAAATCCTTCTCTAGGCAAGGCAGGGGAGAGCTGGAGTGGATTGCAGTGTTCTGAGCCGCTTGGTGCAGCCGGAGATAGGGAGTAATGAAGTTGTGGAGTCCTGAGATACAAAGGGCATTAACCTCATTAGCATGAAACCTTTTCTTCTAACCATTGTGGGACCCTTTCAGACTCCTAATCCCCCCTATTTTCAAAGCTGGGTTTGTAATAAAGCTTTTAGGGGTTTTTTTCAAAGCTAATGGCATTCTCTGAAGATTTTATTGCTGTTACGCTACATAGGACGCTTAATTTTTTTCCCTCTCTCCCTCTCTTCCCTCACGGTTAAAAAAAGAAAAAAAAAAAGAAAAAGAAAAAGGGTGGAGGGAGAAGTATATGGTTCCTGCCGAAATAAGGCTTTTATCAAGATGGGAAACAATTTCTAGAAAGGCCCAAGTCTGCTGTTCGGCCGCAATCCTTTTACTGTTTGCCCATTTGCCCGGGTTTGAAGTGGAGCGCAAGCCGGCTTGGGTGAGTTCAGGGGAAATGTGCGTCCTGTTGGTTTCCAGATCTGCATCATCAGCTGTTCGAGGAGGGGAGAGATGCAACGGGAAGTTTACCTTGGGAATAGCTCTACCAAATAATTAGCCTAGGTTTAAATGGAAGGGACTGCATTGCGACATGCGTCCTAACCCTGACTGGGCCTCTCTCGTATTTGTAGCACTAGTGAATGGAAAGTCACCGGGATTGTATAAGAACCGATGCTAAAAAAAAATAAGATCGGATTTAAAAAAAAAAATTAAATTTACATAGTACCCGATAGAGCCAACACGTGCACAGAATGTCTAATCTTAACTTTCCAAGGCAGTATGTTTAACAAAGCTCGTATTTTTGCGATGCATTGTAACTTCGCCTTATCACAGTGTAAAGGGTAGTCAGATTGTCCTAAATTATGTCCAACTAGCCCCCCTGGATCCACGGATTAAGAGATTAAAGGAGACCACTGGGCAATGCCTCCTCTTTCCCCTTCATATTCCTGGTATGATAATTGCCTAAACTGATTTGCACTTTCACAAAAGCTTGCAGGATTCTTTGTAGCTCGAACAGAGCAGACGAGGTTTCTCTATCAATGGAAATAAAACTGATTAATGCAGTCTATCAGGCTAAAGAGCAAATGAAGCATGAAAAAACAACTGTGTACCCCCAGAAAACCAGCTAGTTTCCTCAAGGACCCAGAGCAACTTTTTTTTTTTCTTTCCCCCACGTCTTTAATGTCAGAGTTTTACT
>NW_021940541.1:6726570-6727621 GCF_001715985.3 Manacus vitellinus
GGGGGGATTCCTCGTTAATAATTTCTCTGCTTTAATTTTTCATCTTTCTGTCCTCCTGAACCGGCTCCTCACATCCCCTCTGCCTGACGCCGGGCTAGAAACGAGTGGAAAATCATCCAAGAAACTGTGTTTCTGCCGTAGGGTCCAAAGAGGGGGGTTCTTCCCCCTCCCCCCCATTTGTTTTGGTGGCTTTTCCCCCCAATATCAAACTACTTCTTGAGGGTCCGAGCAGCCCCGCAGCAAAACGGCCGGACCCGCAGACCGCGGATCTCGCCACTCCCTCCCCGCTCGGGCCCGGGCTCCCATCGGGGCTGCCCGGGGGACCCCAAATCCTTCTCTGAGAGCTCTAGCTTCCCACGGCCGGCCGAGGCACCGCGACCCCCGGCTCAAGCGGTGGAATCGTGAACGGGAAAGGATTTTACAACATCCAGGCGAGGGGGGGCCCCTCTCTCGCTCCACCGGCTCGGGACCGAAGGCCTAAACACCCCTAGAATTTGCCCGTAGTTTTTGCTCGAATTTCGGCCCTGCCGGGTGGGTTTTCCAAAGGAGATGTCGGTACTTTCACTTTCCCAACTGTCCGTTCCATGTTTCCCCCTTACCTGAGTTTCTGTGAGGCTGAGGCTGTGTGCCAGCTGTTTTCTCTCCGCTCCTACTACATAATGGTTCTTCTCAAAGGCATGTTCCAGTCTCAGTAATTGGGATGGGGAGAAAGCTGTACGGATCCGTTTGGGTTTCCTGGCCAGTGCATTGTGCAATAGAAAGCTCTCCGGGCTGGTTTCATTCCCTGGGCAACAGGGTAAAACAGAGATTAGCAAAACACCTTTCCCAAATGCGTTCGACAGGACTTTCTAGCACAAGAATTTTTTTCTCCCACCATTATTCGCAGGAGAAATCCGACTATGGTTTCTTTTTTATTTTTCAGCGCTTTTTCGGTATTGAATTTTCATTTGATAAATAGGTGGAGAGGAATGATAAATGAGCGGGGGAAGGAGAGGACTGGGAGAAATTAAAATGCTAAAACCCAACCTGGGGAGGACTACAAAAAAAAAAA
>NW_021940541.1:6727801-6730295 GCF_001715985.3 Manacus vitellinus
CGCTTCCCTCCCCCAAAACTTCGGCCGGGGCCTTTCTCCCTCTGCTTCCCTCCGTCCTGCCGGTGTGTTGCCCGGAGCGGGGCTCCCACCGCCGCCGTTCCCGGCCCACTGCCCACTCCACGCTGCCTCGGCGGCGACGGGAACCGGCGTGGAAATAAAGAGCCAAACTTCGGGGAGGCCATAGAGCGGCCATCCCATCTCATCCCATCCCATCCCATCCCTGCCGGCCCGCATCGGAGCGGGGGAAGGAGCGGGGGGTGGGTTAGTTGGGGTTTTTCGGTGGGCATCTCCCTCCAGGGTGTCCCTGTGCCGCTCCTCAGGGTCGGCCCTTCCAAGGTGGGAAAGGCACCGAGGGGCTCTCGCTGTAAGTGCATTAAAAATCGTTGGAGAAGGAGGGTGTGTTTGAAATCAGACTGTGGCTCAACACCAGGACATTTCCGCCTTTCATCTAGCCCTCGTTACCAATCGCCTGGTGGCTGCGACAAATAATTTGGTGAGTGAAACCTGTAATTTTATTCTCAGAGGGTAATAATCCATTTTGTCTCAGACCGCCTGGGTTCAGAGAGAGTGGCTCCTTTTCCAACCCGGCTGCAGCGGCCCGGCTGCAGAAGGCCGGGGAAAATGCAACATGCAGGTGGTTTGTTTTCGTTCCGAAATAATAAATAAAAATACAAGGAAAAAAAAAAAAGCAGATAGATCCCTCCGAGTGGAGGCTGATTTTTTTGTTTGTTTGTTGTTTGGTTTGTCTATAACGAAAGAGGCAGGAGCTGGATCCATTACAGGAGAAATCAGCTCACCCTTCGGGGAAGACGCTGCTGGTTATAAAGGGTTAAACAAGGGGGATTTTATTGATTGTCCGCCATTGGATTCGGTTATTTCCCTTCAGCCGGGTATTAATCGCCGTGCATTTGGAGCCCCTCGCTGCCCACACGGTCGGGATCGCCCTCCCTGCGCCTTCCCCGGCTGTCCTCCGCAGCCCCATCTCCCCGTGCTGCTCCGGCGCTGGGATTATTTCCCCCCTCACATTCCCCTTCTCCTTTCTCTGAGATTCGCTTCATTTCTCCCCCTCCAGCAAGGGCAGCGGTCGGACTTGGGGCGGTGGCGGGGGCTTCCTGCGGCCCCGCAGCTCGGCCCCGCAGCCCGGCGGGCACCGCCGCCTTCCCGGGGGAACCTCAGCCTCAGCACCTCTCCATTCCCCGCTCTGCGGGGCCGCTTCCTTCTCTAGCTTTTAACACACCGGAACAAAAAATATCCACCTTTTCCCCTGCTTTTAATGGGGGCAGAAAGCTGACGAAGTCCCAGCCGGCCTTGCCTTCCCGTTTGCCCCCCTCTTCACGAGAAACCAAAACAAACCGGGAAAAAGCAGCAAAACAAAACGAAGCCCAAGCCCCTCGTCTCTGACAGCTCATCAAGTTTGGCGGAGGGGGAGACAGGGACAAAAGACCCCGGGCCCGGTCGAGCCGAGCCCGCGGTTCCGGGCAAGGGTCGCCCGCCCACCGCAGTCCCCCAAAATCCGCACGGCGGGGCCGGCCGGGAGCTCCGGGAGGGTGGATCGGAGGGAGAGTGGATCGGAGGGAAAAGAAAAGTTGCACGTACCTTGAAACCTGTGGCCCAGATACCGGTAGCGGTGTATTAGCCACGGGTAGAAGGTGGAGGGGTCCCTTTGCTGCGAGGCGAAGAGCGGGTGCGTGGAGTGCGAAGCAGGCAGCGGGTGGGCGGCCAGGGCGTGAGGAGGGGGCACGGGATGGACCGGCACGGCCGGGTTAGGCGGGTGGGAGACGGCCTCTGCAAAAACCAAGTCCGGGTTGGAGTAGACCCCCCTGCCAGTGGAGTGGAAGCCGTTGAGAAAAGGGTTCATCGGGCTGGAATTGGCATAGCTGAGCGCCGCCGGCCGGATAGGATCCTCGGAGCGAGACGCGGGCAAGGGGCTGTCTTTGGCCACCAGCGACTCGATGGTGAAACACCGCTTGGGTGTGGGCTGAAACATGCTGCCGCGACGAGAATCCCCGACCCAATCTCTGCCCGTCTCTCTCTGGTGCGCGGGAGACGATCCGGGGAAGTTTGCAGCAGGGAGTGACTTGAGGAGGGATAGATACACACATAAATAGACAGGGGCTGGAGGAAAAGGAGGCAGCGGCAGCCAGCGGTACCCAAAAGGGAGACACACACGCACCACGCACACACACACAAAAAAAGTTGCTGGGAGAAGTTTCCCTCCTGCAAGGAAAAGGCGGTCGTCCCCCCCTCCCCCCCTAAGTCCAAAGACAATCCATGGATGTGATCGGCCCCTTCACAAGTTGTGCAAACGATTTGTTAGTTCATGAGCCTAATTAGTGCTGGGATCACATAAACAGCTTCCTCTGAAGCCTGGTAAATGGCTTGATGATTGGTCGCTATTACTCGCCTTGAGGTTGAAGGGGGAGACTCTTTAAAGTGCGTCAGAGGGGAGGCGAGCGCCGGGCAGCGCCATCGGGAGGGATGGAGCCGCGGATCG
>NW_021940541.1:6730510-6733640 GCF_001715985.3 Manacus vitellinus
GGGGGGGTTTGGGCTCCTCGGCCAGCGTGACACCCCTCTCCCTGCCGCCTCTCGGGGGCTCTCGGCCCGGCCAGGTTACCTTGATCCGCCCCGGGGCGTCAGGGAGAGATGCCCCGCTTGGGAAAGATTTCGTCCCGGTGAGAAAACGGGTCGTCGTCCTCCTCCTCCGAACTTATTTCCTCCCCCCGGGCTGCCCCGCGCTGCCCGCCCCGCGCGGCGCGGAGCACAAAGCGCAGCGCGGCTGCATCGTGCAGGGCCGGGACACGCCGGGCGCTCGCAGACGGGACAGGGGATCACGTCTCCGGTTCCAGCCTTGTCCGTATTTTCGCGTTTACCTTTGGGTCCGGAGATGATTTTAGGGCTGAGTTCTCCTCCTCTCATTGGCTGGGGCTGCAGAATAATTATGATCACATCCTAATACTCTTGGCTGGTGCTTACTGTTTATTGGTAGTTAAGGATCTATTATCTATTCATCAGCCTCCCATTTTTGCCAATTACATTCTTCTAAAGTGAAGTACCAGCAGGTATTTTGCACATTTACAATTAATGATAAAAAAAATCTGGCGTGCTTTAAATCTATTACGCCGCTGTGTAATTTATCTTAAAGATGCGGAATTGCTAATGTAAATTAATGTTTCTGTTGAACCAAGGGATGGGGGGAGTCTTAAAACCAGTCTAGCGTTTCTTTCCTTCGTTCCCGGACCTTGTTTTCTATTTTCTTTCCACTTTATACACAAAGAATCCGTTACTTCGCCGCATTAAAATATGCTAAAAAATAAATCGCCGCCTGAACGGTCCTCGCTTGTTTCCACTAAAGGGCGAGATGAATTCTATTCGCGTTCCCCGCTTTCTACTAAAAGCATCTGTTCGCAGCTTGCCGATATTTTTAACAAAATACCAAATCGACGGGCTAAATATAAGTGACAAAACAGCGTTGGGCACGCAAGGATGCGGCTGTTCTTGCGCCTTTGTTCGGGGCCGTGTTTCCCTTTGTGTACCCCGCGCTGTGTGCACTTTGTGGGGGGAGAAGTTCACTTCATGTAGGAAATGTAAATCTGATCTCCAGGCGTGGGGCGGCTGTACGTATAGACATCCGTACCCACACGTGCATACGAGAGCAGAGTAGAGTGAGAGAGAGCTTTATACGGCGTAACTCAAGTCTTTGGACAGATTTTGCAGCGAAGTGCCATTCTCTCAGGTCTCACACGTTTGGAAAAACCTCTGCAACCCGAAGACACCCGGGGCGCAGAGCTCCGACCCCACTGAGCTGAGAGTGTCGAGCAAGGGAGAGAAGGATTTGTCTGTAGCCCCACTCGTTTCCCTCGTGAATTGCTAATATCTTAACTTTTTAAGTCCCCTCACCCTTTCTCCGCGAAACTTTTTTCCCCTCAACCGGCAGTAACTACGGCTCTTCTTGCAAAGCTCGGGGGTTATGGACACGAGCAAGGCTGAGAAAGTGCCCTAAATACGACGGGTGTTTGAAGTGCTGATTTCGACTGGGCTCTTGGTTCCAGAACACTGAAAATGAAAAAAGACAAGAGAAACTTACTCTTCTCCTAGGAAGAGCCGTGTTCTGCATCTGCGTATTTACACTTCTCCGGGACTGAAGAATGAATCTGAACTGGAAAAACTTCAACTCTTTTTTTTTTACTTCTTTTTTTTTTTTCCAGACATCCTGACATAATCACGGGGCTCCTTTGAAAACTGTATCAAGCAATTTAGCAGTTGGGGAGGGAGAAATTATATCCGTTTGAAAAGAAACCTCACACATGCAGAGGGGGAATAACCCTCCAAAACGCTCGGTAAATTTCCCTCGACCGTCTTTACCGCCGAGGAAATATCCTCCAGCCTAAAATCCCTTTCCGAAGGGGCGTCCCGTTGCTCTGGAGCCGAGCGGAGGAGGCTACAGCTGCAGCGAGGAGCTCTCCACGGCAAAGTCCCATTTCGTTCGGGAGCGCGGGTGACCTCGGCCGCAGCACCCTGGAGGTCCCTGTGCAGCCCCAAATCCTGCACGCTCTCTGTGCTCTGTACACACATGCACATACCTGCGTGTGTGTGTGTGCGTGTGCGCGGGGATACACACACGCAGAAAAATCCCAAGCAGAGCCTGGAGAGAGCACAAGCTATCTCTGGATTTTGTCAGAGATAAAACAGGCCGGGGACAGTCAGAACAAAAACCAAGGGGACTCGGGATGGGATTGCCCAGAATTTTCCTCTTCTCCCTAAATTTTCGCATCATTCTCCCACTCGTCGCCGTGGCCATTTCTCTGGGGTGTCTCCCGCACAACCCCCGGCCTCTCCTAGCCCGGCCGCGGCCGCTGAGCTCCAGCCCGGCCTGCCCCGGGAACACCTCCCGAAGCCCCTCTCTGGAACTTTTCCTGCCCAGGGTCTTGACAGGCTGCTCTCGCTGTCCTCTTGGCGTCTACATGGAGAAAATCTGGCAGGGGCTTCCTTCCCAGAAATCCCCGATCTGCTCCAAGCGCACTGAGAGGCAGCCTCTCTCGGAGGGAGGGGTGCGCTACGTTCGCAGTCAGATTACATGGCTGGCCTCATAGGCACTAGCTCCGGATTCCCAAACTAATATTCATCCCTTAAAAGACGAAGAAAATGAGAGGAAGGTCTCAGACACGGGAGACCTCGGGGTAAGACGGTTGTTCAGGGGCTGAACCAGGCTGAACTTTCTCGGGTATGAGGGTGGAGGTGAGGCAAGTTTCAGACTCCCCTTAAGTTTCTTTTCAAGGCAGAATCCGTCTCCCTCTTCTCTTTCCCATTCCAGGGATTCGTGACCACAGCGGGGAGGAGACGTGACCCAGGCAGGTCGTGCCTGGAGGGGGGCTGACTGACTTAAAGGAGAGGGTGAAATGCCTAATTTAATTCTTTTCCGGGCGCCCTAAACCCCCGTCAGTATGTCTGAGCGTGCTGCGAGCCCTTCATAGGAGTGCAGTCCTCGGCGGGAGGGACGGGATCCCGGGCCGCCAAGCGCCGAGACGAGCGGGGCTTCCAGGAGCTGGGCCGGGATGGGGGGCTCCGGGAGAGCCCGGGCTCGGTCCCCCCGGCATCTGCCGAGCAGGTGGATCCCATCCGAGGAGGTGTCGCGGGCAGGCCTGGCTCCCCCGAGCACCCGGAGCCT
>NW_021940541.1:6735666-6738082 GCF_001715985.3 Manacus vitellinus
CGCTCTGAATCCCCCCAGTGCGATACCCGCTGGCAGAGCACTTAGTTTAAGCGCAGCTTTTGGACTACCCGCCGTTCAGACCAGTTGCGCGCCTGAAATCTGTCCCTCAGGGGCAGCCGCCGGAACAGCGCCCAAACTCTGGATCCAGCCCCTGCGCTTGTTTTCACACCTCCTTCGAAATCGTGGCTTGCGACACGCCGTGTACGGCAACTTCTGGCAGTCGTGGGTGGTGCGATACGGGCGAGAGGCGTTGGAAAAGGCGCCTGCCTTTCCCGCCCGCCCGGTGGGTTGACCTGCTCCATCCCGAAGGAACGGTCCCGTGGTGGCTCCCGTGGCCTCGGAAATGCTGGGGGTGTCGGCGGTGCGGTGCCGCACGCCGGTGAGTTACTGCAGGTTTCCAGCAGTCGGATGCTGAATTCGCAGACACAGCGGCTTTGCCCGGCAGCAGCTACCTGGGGAACCGCTGAAATTGTGGGTTTCTGAGGGTTCTCCCCGGAGGAAAACTCGTCAGACTTAAAAAAAAAAAAATTAACTAAGCAGAGGCAGAGCTGCAGGCCAGGCAGGGGCTGCAGGTGTCCCCACTCCAGACATCCCACGGGAAAACGCTCGTTGTCCCGTATGGGAACGAAGAGGTACCCGAGCTTCCCCTGACGTGGAGGTTGCGTGGGAAGAGCGTGCGGGAGATGCTCTTCCAGCGGGTGCTTGTTTTTCTTGGTGGAAGTCAATGCACACCAAAACAGAAACTCGCTGCCCACGGCTGTCGGGACGTTCGCCGCCCTACGCGAAGCTGATTTATCTCCCCGACTCTGGTCTTCTCGCTCCCCGTCCCATCTCAGACCCCAGTTAGTGTTCCCCGTCAGAGCCTTGCTTTCCTTCTGCAGCCGGCAAGAAGGTGCGGGGATGCCGCCCTGCCCGGGGGCCGGCAGGTCCCACCGGAGCCCCAGCGCTGGCCAGGGCCGGAGCGGGGGGAGAGAGCCCGCCCGAGGAGGGGGCTGTGGTCACAAACTTCCCTAAACTTTCCTCTGGACTGAGTGCACCGCTGTCAGTACGGGGATGGGGAAGGGGGAAGAGGGAAGAAGCAAACTAAAACATGTCTTCAAAGGCAGCCCCGTTTTTTCTGAGCGAAACTAGAAAATCACACTACCATTTACCACTACTTCTGTTCCGCACTTTCTGGTACCACTGGAATACTTTTCGTTTCTCGTTCAGACATTCAGTTTTATGAATTATTCAATTTTAACTTGCTCCTAGAGGGCTCGATCTCGCGGACCCGCCTAACTTTACTTTGCATTTCATGAAGGATTTTTCTGGGCAACGAGTCGTCGCTATTTTCAGCTGCTTTCACCTGACTTGGAGAGAGCCTTGAAGAAAGTTAGCTCTGCTGGGAGTTAACTGCATCTCCTCCATGTTCGGGTCCTTTGTGTGTGTGTGTGTGTGTATGTGTATGTGTCCACTCTTGTCCATCGTTTGGGGAAATTCGAGCTTGCAAAGAGCAGAGGGGGTTTTGAGGTGATTCACTCTGCACGACACCCACACCCCCCGCCTCTCCATCCACCCGAGATATCTATGTCCTGGTGACTCTCATGAGGTTGAAGGAGTTTGCAGTGAGAGACACTGAATAACTCCCAAATAATTCTCCGAGTTTCTAAAATTTAGAGGTTAAATTTTAGCACACTGAAGTGTCATTAAGAATACTAAATAATACTTATTTCATTTTAAAACATACACCTTTTTCCGAGGACTTCAAGTGCATAATTGCTTGCAGTGGCATCTTGGAATAGGAATATAAGTATCCAGGTTTGAAAGGCATAACCTCACTGAATTCCTTTACTTGCTGATGTGTTCCCAAATATTGAAGCTCATATGTGTGCGCTGTGGAAGTTATATCGAGTGTAATAAAACAGAGCTCCGAAAGCAAAATCAGCGGTTTACGTAGGTGTTTCAGGCCCCCGAAGCCCGGTGTTCCTTTTTTAACATACATAATGTATGTCAAATATACACGTGGGGGCTTTTGCTTAAACTGGGTGCGTGATTCCATCGGGCTGCCGCTCCGTTACGTTGCTCCCATATAACAATTTTTGCCCTAGATTAGTTCCGAACTAAGGGCGCTTTTACAGACTAATTTTTCGTCTTTCTTTCTTTCCTGGAACGAAAAAAAAAAAAAAAGGGAAAAGCTTGTTTCGGAGTTTTAGAAAACTTCACCTCAGTGCAGTGCACAGTTGAGAGAATACCTGGGCAGAGGTGCTACCTTTCCCCGCGTCGCTTCGCTGGCCATTCCTCTGGGAGAACGCGGATCGCTCATCGCTTGCCCGGCTCTTTTCGCCGCAGGAACACCGGGAAAGGTCAGGTTGCTGCGGGGAGTCCCCGCTCGGCGCCCGCCTCCGCGAACCCTGCTCGGCGGGCGGACACCGACCGC
>NW_021940541.1:6739047-6773845 GCF_001715985.3 Manacus vitellinus
TTAGCAGGGGTGAGCTTCCCCTTTCACTGCGTTTCCGAAGAAGGGAGCGGGGGAGGAAGAGGGTAAGCTTGCGGAGGGTTTGGGGAAGGTCGCAGCCGGGCCACAATGTGACATTGCAGAGAGGAGTCGAGCCGCTGTGGGGAAGAAATACGTGACCCCCACAGTCGGTGTAATGTATTTTTTATATAATTTTTTTCAATGTTTAAGTGAAACTAGCAGATTTATTTGTAGTTCGCTCCTTCCAGCCCAACGAACAACCCCACGCACCCACAGGTGAGGATGTTTACGGAGGCGGGGATGGTACCTCGCCTGGTTCCCCGCTTGTACGGCGGGACCGAATTGCTCCACGAAGCGATCTTCCCAGCTTAGGACGCTTCCTTACAAACGAGCAAACCTGATGTGTTTGTTTATCTGTTTGTTTGCAAGAGTCGCGCTGTTTGCCTGCTCGCAATCTGACCGCCGCAGAGAAACTCGCTCCCGGCCATCGCCGCCGTGACGTTGAGTTAAGGAAATACTACAGGTGTAACTGCGGTGTTCGGGAATTAATTCTTCTTCCTTTCCCCCTCCTCCTTCCCGGAGTTATTTCCTAGCCTACCCAGATAGCTGGGAAAGGGTCCCACATACCCCGGAGCTGTAAATTGAGCGCTGAAATACTTGATCTCACTGATCTTTGGAGAATTAAATCTGGCCTCATTTTACAGGAGGAAGCGAAGTCAATCTCGGTGGTTTTGCGAAGAAAGGCTGTTATTTCCTAGAGGATAGGCGTTTAAGTTGTTAAATATTAGTTTTTAATTACGTATTGTTCTTTTAAAAATAATATTTATACATAGGTCCGTGAAGGTATTCAATTGAATTTTCAAGCCATCAGCTAACCATTCTTTACACGACTGATGGAAAATAGCCCATTGTACGAACGCCTGGCTATGTTTCTTCAGCAGACGGCGCTTAAAGTGTTCACCATTGTCCCCCGTACCCTTCACCGAGGCCTCCGGGCCCGGGGCTTCTCACGACCTCGGCTCCGCACGGGGGGGAGACGGGTGTCACAAACCTGGGCTGGAGGGTATGGGAGGGAGCAGGACGGGATCTGACACCGTCGGGCAAAGCCACAGAGTGAAGAAACTAAAGAACAACAACTAGTGATACGAATAAAAAATTGGTGATCGAACGCACCCGTGACCCCGGCGGTGACTTCACTTCCCTCCCCTCCAAGCACCCCGCGCCAGGGAGGCTGTGGGTGCCCCAGTCCTTGCGGGGCTCCGTGGGCGGCCGAGCTGGAGCCCAGCCCGGCTGCGGGCCCGGGGGTGCGTGACCGAGGCGGCATTGACGGCACACCCGGAGGGGGGTCCCGCGGAACACTCCCCTCGCTGCCGCAGCGCCTCCCGCTCCGCTCCCCAGCACCCCCAGCTCTGGCCCTCGCACACAAACACCGCGGCCACTTGCCCGTTTGCAAAGACCTTGGACCGGGGGCTTTGCCCCCGCTGCCCCCACTCTCCCCACCTCAGAAGAGGCCAATTTGCAAAACCGCGCGATTTGCGCTCCCTCGGCCTCACCGTTCCCCGGGTCCGGGCCCTGCTCCCCCCTGCAGAGCCCCAGAGCCACGGGGAGGGGGGACCCGGGGGTCTCTCGTAGCGAGGGGGCTCCGGCCAAACAGGTAAACACGCTTTAAACCAGCGGTACGGGCACTATGCGTTGGAGCCTCCTGGTCTGAAAGCCGAGTTTGTGGTTTGGAGGAGGTTGAGGGACTTATTTCGAGGTGTAAATATTTCTGCTCTCCAAAAATTGCAGAGTAGACTAAAATGAGCACATGCGGTTCAGCATCTGTTTAGCTGGACGCATCTCACAGAGGAATATTGACTTTTCACCTCCCGATCCTAAATGGGAAATAAAAAGAGGTTGGTGTCCTCTATCCTGTTTGCAATTGCCTATCCCAGGATTAAAGAGATCTCCATTTTACTGGCTGTCTTTCATTTAACTGTTTGGAGACCAGAGATGGAAAATATTTGCCCAGAAGAAAAGAATAGCTGCATGGGATCATTTGCAATTCAGTGTGGAAATATTCTACCAAACCCATTTGTATCCCAGTGCAGTTGAAAAAAATAGGGCATAGCCGTCAACAGCCCATTCCACTCTGCTGGACAGCACGGAAAGTTTTAGACAACTAAATTCCTTATGGGAGACAGAAGCAAACAGCACAATCATGTCTTTGACTAAACTATGTGGCAGTTTTAATTGCTAGAGATGTTAGTACTAGCTAAAATATTACAGCTTTGGTAAATGGGAGACTTCCCATGGATGGTGAATCCTATAGCCTATATGGCCAGACACCAAGAGAAGCCTTAGCTTCAAGTGGCACTCTTGGAATTGCAGAGGAATGAACTCTTGGAAGGAAGTCAGGATAAAGGCAGAGCCGTCCAACATAGCACACAGGGTGTGTGCTCGAGAGAAGCACATCCAGAAACAACTGCTTTTCAGATTGACGCTGACAAAGGAATGAGCATCACTTACGTTTAAACACCTTTTCATTGTCGCTGCCACCACGGGCAGAACATTTCATGTAAAAATATGCTTTGCAAAGCGTGAGCGGAGCTGACCACCCTCAAATCCCCCCCAGAGCCTTGGTTTACTTCTCGTGGAGAGCTCTGCCTGACGCTGGAAGCAAATCCCTCAGCCCCGAGTTCCCCGGGCCGCTCCTGCCGGAGCCTGTCCCCGGCTCGGGACGCAGATGGACAGTGCCCACTGGTGGCTGACCTCGCTTGGAGCAGAAGATGCAAAGAGTCCCTGCGGGGTAGGCCAGCCAGGACACTCTTGGAAAATACAGTGTTTGGCTTGTCCAGAGCTGATTCTTTCTTGTTTTGAACACCACAAAATGGACAGGAAAGGAGGAAGAGGGGAATTATGATCATCTGCACATCCACTCTGCGTTACAGTGTATGTGAACATCTAGGACACCAAAGGAACCCCCAGCCCTCATGAATCTCATCACTGCACTGCTCACTGCAGTCGTACAGTTCAATGGGTACTTTGGCATCTAAAAGCCTCCCTGGAGGAGACTTTGATTATGGACTGTTCATTTGCCTTGCAATAACATTTAGTGTACCCTGTCAAGGGCTAGGGATCAATTATGGCAGCTCTTCTTAAGTGCACAGATGACAATCCTTGGCACAGTAGTCTCAGGAAGAGGGCATAGCAAGTGTCTGTGCCTTGAACAAAGCCAGGAAAAAAGTATCAAGACTACAACAGGTAAGAAACAATAGGTTAGAAATGGTGAAGCTGAGGACAAAATGATACTCCTAACTCCAGAGTACTGATTATGAACTGTTTTCTGCTCTGGCCAGAGACAGTGGTAAAATGGTATCAGAATGCATGATGAAACCATATTGCATGGTGATGTAACAATTGTATTTAGCTTTCAAATAGCATTTCTCATCTGTTTTGTTTTTTATAAAGTCTTAAACATGTGCATCGTCATGCAACACTATGCCTTATTTGGTATAGAGGCAGGATCATCCAAAAGGTCAAAAGCAGCTCAGGGGAGAAGCTGTAGAAGCAGAGTGTGCAGCCACAGTGAAGGCATGAAGGCGTCTTGTGTGCTCAGTTTAGGATTACATTGCAACACTTGCTCTCTAAGCTACTGTATCACTATCCCTATGAAAAATGCTTTGTGAATACTTCCTATAGAAAACTCCTTTCATACTTAGAACAATTAAATAGTTATCAAGCCACGTGAGCTCCAAGGAGGGAACTTACTACCAAATTCCCTTTCTGACAATGATGCTCTCTAAACTGCATCTGTGGGCAAAGCAAAGGCAGAACACTGACTCCTCAGAGCAAATCAGTCACAACAGACGTATGTAGATTGGTATTTTTCTTGATTTTTCCAACTTTTTCGATAGATGTTGATTCCTCATCTGTTATCCTTAGACTGGAGAGTCTCAGACAAGGTGTGAGGAACTATAGCTCCAGTCACAGCTTCCTGCTTCACCTTAATCAAAACCTGCCAGTAGCCAGGGAAGCTCATTGACATAGTTGGGAAAGGTAAAGTGCTTCAGAGACTCCACCCTAGCCTTTCCCTTCAGCTGCATGAGGCTGGAGATTGCACCTTAACCAACAATGAGCTCTACCTCCAGTTCCAAGCCTGATTCTTGCTGTCAGACATGTTCTGGAGAAGATGCAGAATGTCGTTGTTTCAGAGAGAACTATTCCCTTAAGGCTGTACGTTGGGCAACTTTCCTGAGCCATAAACATGCCCTGCAATTTAGACCAGAAACATTAGCAACTACCAAACAAAAACATGCAACACATGCAGGCAGGCAGAATTGCATAAATAACTGGTCAGGCCTCTGCTATGCAAATACTTCCAGTTAGGAAAAGCAGCACTATGTTACCTTCATAAAGTTCATTAAAAGCTTCCCTGGAGCTGTGTTTTTTACCCACAGCAGTCAGTTTTCAGGTCACTCACCACGTAACCTGCCAGAGATCCCTGGGCTCCAGCTGTATTATTTGGCATTGCTGTCTGCCAGGCAAGCAGACTCCACGGCCAGAGACAGAAACACAGAACAAAACGATGGTCCCGGCCCCAGAGCACTTCCAGTCGTAATCTAAGATGCAAAAAAGAGAAGGAGAAAAAATAAAAAGGAAAAGAAAACAGCAGGTGGAGACAGGGAAGGGAAAAGAAAGGATGAGACAGGACTGATTAGTGTGATACTGAGCAGCCTCAACGTAACAGCTGCTATCTGGCATTGAATTCTTCACATAAGTGATGGCTGGATGGGGCCTAGAGGGAACTTGCCAGCACATTTTACCACATGAGCCATACGTTTTGTGTCACAACTGCCAAAAGCGCTTTGGGGTTGTAAGGATGGTTTGTGGTTGTGGCTTGGCAAAAAGTATAAGGAGGCAAGAGTGTGTGTCTTTCAACTGCACTGATATGCCAAGAATAAAGAAAAAAAATATACTGAGGTTCTCAAGTTCAGTCCCCATGACACTGTCATGAAAAGAAATGTTTATTTATTACAAGAGAGCAAATTTGTGAATCACAGAACCTAACCGTCAGCTTCAAGTGATGTGTAAGAATCAGCTTGGAAGTTTTCTTCCCCCCCCAGTCTATTCAAGCTGTAATTGCAGGCAAAGTCACCTCGGGCTGACTAGCAGCCCACACAGTGCTTGGCAAGCCTGATCTTTGAAGGGAGGCTGGGAGCAGCATTTGGGACCTCCTGGTTCCTGCAAGGAACTGCCAGATGTTCACAGGAGGTTGTCTCACTGTGAGGGTAGGAGCTGGACTGCCCCAGTTCTGTTGGGATTTTTTTGCTTGCATGTGTCTGGCACAATGCACACCTCATTTTGGAAACCTTGACCCATATTAGGTTACACTTCTAGCTAAGAACTAGTTCATGTCAGTTTGAAAACCACATACTTCAAAACATAATGTACTTTAACATTCTTTCGCTCCCCCCTGCCCCATGGCCTCTAATTTAGGAGGGTTTTAAGAGCATCATGTGCTCGAACTCTGAGCTGCTCCCAGGCATCTAAAAAAGTAATTGGAGTATTTAGACTTTAAATGGATTCTCTTTTCAATCTAAATGGTATCACACATCATAGATGTCAGTACGAGTGGTTGAAGAGAGATTAGAAATTCTCCTAAACAGTCTGGTAATTAAATCATTTATACATCCACATATTTGTTTGAAGAAGCTCTGACTGCCCCAGGCCTCATCTCCTCTGTGCTCCCACCACCTCGGAGTGTAGGGTAAAAAACCCCATCCTGCCAGAAGGCTTTGGGTGTCAGTCCTGCTGTTGGCTGTTCATTTGGGATTTCTCAGGACTGTTCCCTGAAGGAATACTGCTTTCTCAGTGGAGACTCACAAGCCTGACTCTAGCCAGTAGCTGATGGAATTAGACACTAAAACCCTTCAGGATGCGTGCCTTCATCTTTTTATTCCTTGCATACAATACCTAGTGCCCATCAGCCATTGCAAATAGGAATATGGTAACCGATGGCTAAATTCTGCTTCAAGTTCAGACCTGAGAGCTGTTGTTATAATTAGGCCATATTAGTTACTTAACTTTTAATTCCTTTTTTTCTAAGCTCAAAAGTTTTTATCTTCTCTTAGAAGAGGCAAAACCAACAGCAGGGATGGCCTTGCTTCACATGGGGTGGTGGCTGGTACCACTACACAAAGTGGCTGGAAGTGCACTTGCCTCTGCCCCTCAGGTGTCCCCTGCCTCTGGACACACTGTAACTGCAGGGAGATGACAGACAGCATCCCACTGCTCAGCATCACAGTGGGATCCTGCACATACACCCTTTGGAAAGTCTAACCTGTCAGTATTATAGCAAAGGTATTATAAATAAAATCAATCCTTCATCTTTCTGCTTACCTAATTCTAGAACCACCTATTGATCTTAAAGCAGTGCACTCCTAAATTAGACAATTAATTACGAGTAGCCCAAATTATCTCTCTAATATTCTTACCTGCCAGCTTTGTTTTCTTTCTTTACTTTGCTTACAGAGGAGCTGCTGCAGGTATGTTCTCACTTTGTGGTAGCACAAATTTGGAGAGCTGTGTGCTGGGCCAATCCTGCTACAGAAACAGAGATAGGCCCTTCTCCTACTCCTTTCCTTCCAAAATGCAGCGAAAATATGAAGAGTCAATATGAAAGTTTTCATCTATTGTCATTGTACTCAGCCACGTGGAAATGGTGACAGCAGCTCTTTTGCTGACTGCACCCTTCTCATTACAGTAATTGCTACAATAACTCAGAATACACAATCTCAAACACACGTGCCCGAGACCAAAGGATAATACAATTTTAAAGTCAAATCACATCAACTAAACCTTAGCAAACATTTTATCTTAAAATGTATTTTTTATCTACTTTGTTCCTATGCCTGTCCAGTCACCCTTCTGAACTTGCCAGAATGGGATGTTAACCCTAAACAATATCTCCTGGGGGGATTTTACATTCTGCAAGATCAGTTTCTCTGTGCTTGGGAAGGAGTGTGGTGACTCACAGCAGCCCAGTAACCAAGGGGAACCATGCAACATATACAGTGACTCCAGCAGGTTCCCCAAGGGCCCTTGTTCCACACCCTCTTCCACAGGGCATGGAGCAGCCACAAGCTACCAACCAGATCCCAGGGATTTCCTGTAAAACACTGAGCCTCTCAGTTGGCATGTCTGAGCCACCCGGGCTTGGGGCATGCACATCATCAAGGGGGAAATCCCTGCACTGGGAGTGCAGTTTAAACATTGCATGAATGTTTTTATACATTCCCCTCCCTTGTCCTGAGCTAATAGCCCCAAAGCAGTTGTGCTCACAGACCCCCAGACCCAAGTGGCTGGGCACATCAAACCATCTGTCTTTCAAGTGCCTGCAGCCTCTGCATTTGCTGGTTTTACTTGGGCTTTCAGAAAATGCTCTTCAGTTAACTGAATTACTTTCAGTTGTACATCTAAGATGGAAAAATGCAATATTAGGCATATCTGGCTCTCCATCCTTCAAGTAATATCCATATACACATTCCTTTGTCTTCCCAATCCCTGTTCATGATTCTACTGGATTTTAAGCAAAGGACCTTGCATATGGTAGCAGCACTCCATTGGTCACAATTCAAGGCAGCTGCAGATTTCTAAATTAAATGCAATGTGGAAGCCCTTAAAAAAAACAGAGATGCTTGGACTTGTTAGTACAGAAGTGTTTGAGATTCCTTAAATATACACAACAGCTCATTCTCTGAGCTTCTGAAGCTTGCTGGAGGAAGCAGGGCTTGTCATTTAGTAGAGTAATTATAATGATTCATTATTATGATTATTAATTATAATCACATAATCACAGTAATGATTAATAATTACAGTCATTACTATTTATATTAGAAGAGATCCTAGAGCCCCAGTCAGAAGAGGGGGCTCCACTGTTCTTCACGTGGTAAGGACAGATGATCAGGGGCACTCTAATGGTGTGGGGACTGTGCTCAGGGCTCCAGATCCTCCAGATCTGAGCACTGCCTTTGCATGATGCAACCTGCATAATGTGGGGGTCAGCACAAGGGGTGTGATGTGCAGTCCTCCAGGAATGGGGGAAAGGCAGATGGTACCTTAGGGAGTGGCAACGGGACAATACGAGGGGAGCCATGAAGTGACAGTCAGAGCTTAGAGAATGCAGTGGTGCTGTTTGCAGAAGCACTGCCTGGTTCTGTGCCCCTCGTGGTGCTGCACCGTGTGACAGCCCTGTGCTCTGGGGGACATGGGGTGCTGTGACAAGCACTGCCTAACTCCAGTGGTTTCCAAATCCTCAGCTCAGCCAGCTCAGGCAGATGTCCTTCTCCAGGTGGTTTCCTGCCCTGGCTTGTGAAGGACTTACCCCCTTCTGCCCTTGCTTCTCCAGCACCCTCCTCTCACCTAAACAGAATTACAGGATGGTTTGGGTTGGAAGGGACTTTAAAGATCATCCAGTTCCAACCCACCTGCCACGGACAGGGACACCTTCCCCTAGCCCAGATAGCTCAAAGCCCCATCCAGCCTGGTCTGGTACACTCCAGGCATGGGGCATCTACAGCTTATGTGGACAACCTGTGCAGGTGCCTCACCACCCTGCCAGTAAAGAATTTCTTCCTAGTATCTAATCTAAATTTACCTGCTTTCAGTTTGAAGCCATTCCCTCTGTCCTATCACTACACATCCTTGTAAATAGTGCCTCTCCAGCTCTCTTGTAGCCCCCCTTTTAACTTTGATTTAAAATCAGGGCCTCTGAGATGTAAAAATACCACCCATGCTTGGGTAAATGTTCATTATATCATATTATATCAAGGAGGGAACAACAGTCTATCTTGTCTGCCTAGCCCTGCCTGTAGTAATTGCTGAGCCCATGACCCTCTGCAGCATATTTTGTTCACTCCTGGAGTTTGCTCTTTGCAGCAGTGCATGCTAATGGGATAGTGTAATATTGCATGCTTAGAAGCCTCCTGAAGCCAAGGTACTACCAAAATTAATGAGGCTAATCATAAGTCTAAAGATAAGTGTGTATAAAACTTTGCAAGATAAAGCCCTTGGTCTTTTGTTCTGCCTATACATAAATTTCTGCTTTCTTGCCACCTTCTTGTACGTGTTTGGGTTTGAAGATGCAAAAGAAGGGAGCTCTGCATCCAGTGCTGTGATTTCTCTGTTCTTCTCCAGTCTTCTCCTAAACTCAGGTTTTCCTGTTCTTCTAGTCTAGTTCCAAATTTCTTGGTTAACCAGTAAAAGCTATTAGCATTATTCTATTTAGAGAATATACATATTCAGGACATATTCAATTACCAAGCTGTGAGCCAGTCCAACTAAAAGAGCTTAAAAGGTGTCTATACAAGCTCCAGGGGCAGAATCAAGGAACACAATCCTTTTGGAAAATGTGTGAAAATCTGTTACTTCAAAACCCAGGGAATATAAAAGATGGTGATGCTTTAAACACCTCCCCTCAACTGCCCCAAAGAGGGCAAAGCACAGGTGATCATCTTGTTATTATCAAACACTGAAAAGTCCATCTCTTATTGCACAGGCAGATCTGCTGCAAACTTCATTAGGAAAGTTGATTGAAGTGTATTTGGCATGTGCTCCATGACACAAGACAGAAGAGGAAACCAGGAGCAGCCCTGGAGGCATGTTGGTTCTTTCAGAAATGCAAGAAAAGGGACTGGCTGATGCTCAGGGACAGACGTCCTCGTGTCTGCAGGGCACTGATGCTGTTGGACAATGTGATGCAACTTTCAGAGGATTATTTTGGTACTGAAAAGCTTTACATCCTTAGGGATTCTTAGTAAAAACTTCCATGGAGGGAAAATCTGAGGCTAAAAAATGAAGTTTGGAAATTACAAAGTTAAAGCTTCCCTATGACGTGATCACACATACGTGTCAAATAAGGAGCAAGGCGGGGTTGGATCCTCCAAGTGAGTGAGTTATGGTGGAGCCTGGTCTGACTCACCCCAAAGGTTGGATGGTATGCACTCTATGAGACATGTGGCTGCACAGCAAACAATGAGCATAAAAATAAAAACTGAACAGCTGCCTCGTTTGCTAAGCACGTCCATCTTGTACATTGAGCAAGCCTGGGTTCCTGTGGGGAGAAAAAAAAGTATCTGATTGTATTAGCTATATATATCCACACTGCATGTGGATACATCACTATCAAATGCTTTATATGGCTGGGATATGTCCTGGGCTCCAGACAGATATAAGAAGAAAAGACATCCTAGAGAATATTGCATTTTTGGCAACATGTGCTGGCTCAAAGGAATTGTAAAGGAAGTAAATTAAACACTACTAAGAATGTGTATATTTATAGCACTTTTCATACAAGGATCCCAAAACACCTCTCAAAAAATTAAGCCTCACAACATTGCTGTGATCTAAGCAATAAGCACCGTTTTTTTCTAATGGATGAAGTGGATCAGAAAAAGAGGAGGTAATTTAACCAGATCATCAAGAGCAAGAATGTCTGAATTTTAGACTCACATTTTAACTCTTAGACAAACTATCTTCTATGAAAACATGCAGGGAAGCTATTGATTTTTATGCTTCCTTGCCCTTCTCCAACAATCCAGCACAGTGCTCAGGCAGATGGTTAACTTAAGGCCATTGACTGCTGGCTTGTGTTTCTGAAAAAACCTTTTGGCAGTTTTGAGGAAGAAAAAAAAAAAAAGCAGGTTTATAAGAGCATTGGTCATTTTACCAACTGTGCCTAGAATTTCCTGGACGTTATGAATGTTCAGCTGAATCCCCAGTGCCAGATTGTATTAGAAGACTGTCCTCAAAAAGGAACATTCCAAATTTCCATGATCTTTGCCAGTTTCCAATGATTTGACGTTTATTTGAGCTGTTGTACAAAGTTTTCTGTTGAGTCAGATCATTCTGGACTAGCTGCTGGGACCACAGAGTGTCAGCAGAACATAACTCATCTGTGGCTGGTGGCAGCACAGTTTATTGGGTAGGTAATGCTTCTTCATGTCAAGATACACCACCAGGAAATTTGGTGGCTTTCATTTCCTGTCAAAACAGAAATTAAGCATTCTGTTGTCCCTTTTTTCGCTTGTTAGATCTCTTCAGGGGGAGAAGAAATATCTGTAGCATCTTTCTGGGGTGAGAGGAGGGAGGAAGAAACAATATCATGATTTTAAAGAATGCCCCCAGCATGCTGTTTTCTGTATTGTCTGTGCTGCCTTGAGTTTTTATTGGCTTTTTGTCTTTTTACCTTTATGCTTCCTACATGTGCACACACACCTGCTGGACCTCTGCCTTTTCAGTCTACTCCTGAGGGAATTCCCTCAGACCGCACAAAGTGCTCATTCCAAACTCTTTTCCTTTATAATAGAAGAAATACCTGCCAAGATTACACCTGGGTTTTGTGGTATGAACCACAGTTGCACAAAGCTTCCCTGGCTGCACAGTGAGACCAAGTCCTTAAGCCCACATGTGCTTTCTCTGAAAAACTTCTCGCTCACCCATAAATGTAAAGTGAGAATTTTGGGTTGGTTGGTGGGTTTTTTTCTGGTTTTCTTCGTGGGTTTTGTGAACTGTTCTCAAAAGTGACTGTGCATGGAGCTCTAATTAGCTTTTACCTCTGTAGTCGGGGCATCTTGGCTTAAGATAGAGCTTGCATTGAACTTAATTACTTAGATCTTAAGCTGTGCAAGGCACAGACCCTGTAGTACCTGGCAGTGCTGGAACTGGACTGAAGTTCCTCAGCAAGACCTCAAAGCAAATAATGAACGAAGCTGCATAAGAGCACATTGAGTAACTCATTCTAAATCGTGAGATGTTTGGACTGCAAATAAAGATATGTGGGATATAATCTACTGTTGAGCTTTAGCACAATTCCTGTTAACTCTGAGCTTGACAGAGCCAGAACAAGAGCAGGCTACACATTTTGTTTCCATCCCTGACATTTACTAAGCACTGCAAGACTAAAACATTTTGAAGGTTATATCCATTGTCTTGCAGAACGAATGACAAATGTCAGTCCTTACACTCTTGCAAGATCTGAGCAGGAATAAGACAACTCTATAGACTGAGGCAAGTTTATTATTACAAATACCTTATTAAATCTAAATGGTAATGGCATTCCAATTAGCTCATTGTTAGGAATCTTTCGTGTTTGACTTTCATTTAGACTGATTACGGGAATAATGCAGACCCTGTATAAGTAATTGGCACAAAATAAAAGCGTTTGAGCTGCAAAAACCCTCCTAGAGGCTGTGCTCTTTAAAAAAAAATAAATAAAAGCTTCCTATCTTTCCCAGCTCATGAGCTCTCTCTGTTCACCATAATAATGAGACAACCCATTGAGCCTCCCGTGGGCCTGGTGGTATCGGAGCTCCCTTTTTACCTACCCCTCTCTTCTCAGGAGCTGTAGGGGGGCTCCTTCTCTTTTACTCTCCCCCATCCTATTCTCTGCTCCCTTCCTCACAAGCCTTGGCACTGTTTTATTGATCCTGCTCAACTGTGGATTCTTTCACACCCAGATCACAGGCTAGCCTGCATCTCTCCCACACCCTCCTCCTCCTCCAGACAGCCCTGCTGGTCTCTCCAAAGGAGCAGCTGGGAACATGCCTTTCTGTGTCCTGGCTCCCTGCTCCTTGGACAGAAAGGTGTTTCCTCTTGCAGCAGAGCTGGACAGAGACTGTCAGTGGCTCCTCACAGCAGTTTCCTGCCTGCCTCCTTCAGAGGAGAGGATAAAGAAAAGGACTTTTTCAACATTTTGCTGCAACCTGGGATGGAGATTTTCCATTCTTCCCCTGGTGGAAGGAGGTCTAGAGAAAGAGCACTCAGCAAGGAGTTACTCTTGCCATGAGGAGAGCCAGAGCACAGGCCTTGCAGAGCTCAGCCAGGCTGCTGAGTCCTGGTTTCCCCCATCAGTTAAGTTCCAGCTGGGCAAGGGTGCACCAAGCCTGGAGGACCTGGCTTACAACTGGGTGCAGGCTGAGGAGGAAACATGCCATTCCAAATGACACTGGCTTCAGGGAAAGGCACTGAAAGCCACTGCCTGGAGCCCCAGATCTTTAGGTTAAGAGATGGAGCAGCACAAGATATTTGGTGAGAAAAGAGAAAGCCATAAGCATCCATCTCTGCCAGACCTCCCTTCCTCCTTCTCCGACTGATCTGGAGCCAGCCCTGTCCTGTTTCTGGGCACAGAGGCTCCAGTGAAATGTGCCATGTAGGAACGTTTCTTGCTCTGTGGTCCGGGTGTGCAGCTCCGTCACACTCCGCTCTGTGCCAGGGCCAGCACGTGCCTCAGTCTCCTGCCCCTTCTCAGCCCATGGGGGTGAGGACACAGAGCTCTGGGCACCCGAGATGTACTCCAGTCACTTCCTCAGCAGTGGGATCAGGCTGGAGCAGCTCTGGATCGCAGATCCTGGTAGTGCAGACACAGCATGTGTTTGCCGTATGCCGGCGCGCCAGGAGAGGCCTCTGGTGTGGGAAAGGCCAGCAGCTCCTACTCAGGAGTTATCTGGTTCTGCAGGGCTCTGCGGGGTGAGCGAGGAGCATCGTGTCAGCAGCAACAGCAGCAGTGTTTTGGGAAAAGCTGGGGAAGTAGACAGGAACAGCAGGCAGCTGTAGCACAGCAGGTATCCAAAAGCTGGGACAAAACTCCTGAAAGCTGGGCCAAGTCTGGCTGCTCTGAGGGGTGAACGGTGGTACCCACGGCACAGAGGGGCTGCACTGGAGCAGGGCCCAGAAAGGTTGTGAAATCCCCACTTTTGGAGGTTGTCAAGACTCAGAGGAACAAACCCCTGAGCAACCTGGTCTGATTTCAGTGTTGACCTTACTCTGAGCTGGAGCTTAGACTGGAGATCTCCAGAGGTCCTTTTTGCCGGTAATTGTATGACTGAATATGGGTTAACAGCTATTTTGGTTCGTCCATTTAGTGAAAGCATCTTTTATTTCTGGCAGTGCTGATCAAAGAATATCTTCCATTACTGAACTGAGAAACTCCCTGCTGGAGGGCACTGTCCTGGGGTGCTGGTGGTCCCCATGCTCACTGGACAACCAGCCTACAAATCTGCAGATCAGTTTGGTAGTTCTTTGCATTTGGTCTCCTACAGTGTTTCCATAGGGTTGGGGACCATCTGCCTCCTCGTAGTATACCCTCCTTCATTCCTCTTGCCTGTTATGGACTGTTGGGTTATTCTCCTGATGAAATTAGGGAAGATTTACACGGATTTCCACAGGATGATCAGGAATTTCAAGTCTCTCTAGGCAGTGATGCTTAATGGACTCTTCATATTGTCTGGATCACAATCCTGTCAGGAATTAGTTGCCTCAAAAAAAAAAAAAAAGAAAAGCAAATAATGAAGCAACTGGCTCAAAAAGTTGTGACAGGTGAAATGATGACAAGAAATGGGCACACACCTAACTAAAGTGCATGGTTAAGCATGGGCTTAATTACTTTTCTAGACTGAATATGGGTACTTTCTTGAACTGAAAATGAAAATTTCTCCATAGCTGAAACACACAAACAGACCTATACAAGAGAGCCTGTATTGTGCAAATAAGAAATATTCTCAGGGATGGCTAAGTTTTAAATGAACTCTGATTTTTATGGGACTCTGAACCAGAAACCACGACAGAACTTTTAATACTAAGCTGGCAGTAATTTAGGCATTGCTGTATTGTCAGGCATATTTATCCTGCCTTTGTATTTGTAAATGGGCTGTATTTACTTGTCACATTAAAATAACCAAGAATTCACTTTTGCACATTTGAGCCATTCTGATGAGGTAAGTGCAGATCAGAGCCTTGCTATCTGTCTGCAGTAATAAAGATGAAAAACCTGCTGACATCCCAAACAAGCTGTAAACTAGGTGGTTTAACAAAGTTTGTTTTCATGCTTAAAATCACTGTGTTGCCACTGCAAATCAGGAACTCTGACTTCAGGTGAAAGCTTGGATGTGTCAAAGTGATCTGTGACAATGGATCTGGAGGCTGTAACTGGCTTAATAGCTACAAAATTCTTCTGAATAACCCCACTTACACTTCTGTCTATGAGGTTAACCAGAAAGGAAATTATGCAGAATAAATTTTGTCTGTTTAAAACCCATAAGCCTTACAAATTGTATTTACATTTAATTAAAAAGTAGACACATTAGCTATTTTTTGCTGCACTTTTTTTTTTTTCATATTCTGCACTGGTCCAGAATTTCTCTGCAAGATGTTTAATGATAATCTTTTTATAAATAATAAGATAGTTAGACAGGGTTGTCTTTAACCCTAAGTCTTGATTTGTAAGTTTAATCAGTTTCCAAACACATTATTAAGAATTGTGGACACACCCAAGAAAAAAAAAAAAAGGAGAATAAAAAAGAAGAGAGAACAAAGAATTGAGGTGCATTAATAGTACTCAGGAGGGATACTGTTCCACCCACAGAGCTGGATGAATTCCTTGTGTAGCCCCTGAAATTTACCCTACTTATCTGTTTCAGAATTAAATCATCTCCTTATCTCAGCTGTATATCCCTACTGTACTCTTTATCACAGAATATATGCTCTGTCAACATCCTAAAAGTTATAGCCAGAGTGATTAGTGATTTTGGTATCTGGATTTTAACACAAAGCTACTCAGAATGAGCCTAATTTGGGTTGTGATTTCTTTGTTTATTCCATGCCTTCTGCTAAGAAGTATATTTAATGGAAGAAAAAAAAAATAATTGGAGGCTGCTGAACATTAGATTCCCAAAGCTGGCATGAATTTCAAGCACTGGTCAGGTACCCAGACAGATCTGTCCTCTTCATACACCAGTATGGACACAAGGTCTCTGGGGAAAAGGAAAGGACACATGAAACAAATCCCAAGGAGAACTTTTGGATTAGGATCAAAACCTCGTTCACAGGTGAAAGCAGCTCAGCAGGACACTGCTGTCCCTAAGCCCTGCATTGCTAAATTAGCACCATCTGAACCAAATTAGGCTTTTTTGGAATCAAGATAACAAGAGTAGAGGATGTGAATGCATTGCTCATAATGAGCAAGCTCAAATGAGAAAGATGAGATAATCAGGGCAGGGGGAGGTGAAAGAGGGAATTCTGATGATTATAGTGATTTGGAAATCCAGCAGAGGGAGGATCCCTATGGCTGAGAAACATCTCCACACCTAGAATTTGTGGAGGATGAGGTTTTGGTGATGACTAGTCCTTTGATGTCTTTTCTTTCCCCCGCCTTTATCTAAGCTTCACTTGAGCCTGAACCAGCAGCTTGCTCCCAGGTGAGGTTAATTCCTGGATGCTGTGAGGAGCCACCAGCTGACTTCTTAAACCACTGTTTAATTAGCGGTGATATCACATTTTTCAGAATGGAAGCATGTACACAAAGGGCTGGAGTTATAAATTACACTAACAGAAGGATAATCTACAGAGAGACAACAAGAAGATGTATTAATGCAGTGCCCAGACATGCCCACGTATTGTGCTTAAAGCTGTCCCAGTGATGAGTGTGTATGTGGGATATTTGACTAAAGGCTCACAGCAGAACACAAAATAAAGCAAATAGAAGGCAGAGGGAGGTAAAGAGGAAGGAAAAAATAAGGCTTAATTCCCCAAGACTTAATTCCCCAAGCCATCACCTGCAAATTCAGGCATCAATAGCTTTCCACTGAGGACACAGTTGCATTGTGCAAAAATTAGACAGGAGGTTTCCCTTCGTGTGGTGTCTTACAATACCATAAATATACAACATAGCTGTCTCACAGGCCAGAAGCCTGTACTGGTACCATGTACATACTTCACAATAAATAGATCCCAAATTTAAAGTAATTTAACATGAAGTCAAATTTAATTCTTTTTTTTTTTCTGCCTGTAGCTCCAGAGCTACTTTGAAAAAGCCAAACTAGCTGATCACTATGAAATGTATTGTTTTCTCCTGTGCTAAAGGAACTTCAAACACATCAAGTACTAACCCCACCCTCCTAACCCCCATCTTCCACTTGACAAAACCAGGACAGCTCAGAGTAAAGAGCCAATTAGAAAAACCAACCCAACCTGAACATTTTGTGTATGAAAACCATAGCTGAAAGGCTTGAGCAGCTCCAGGCCTGACACTGCTGCTCCTCTGTGGCAAAAGGTAATGAGGGGTGTGATGGGATCATCAAATCTTTCTTTGCAGAAATCATAGCAAGGCCAGAGATTTGTGAAGGTTTGACCATTAAGTCAAATAAGGATATTTGGATGAGCTAGGATGGCTCTAGTTGTTAGTAAACTAGGCACAAATCAAACTACTATTAATGAGGAAAACCAACACATTCGATGAACACTATTTTAACAGAATAGATCTTCAACAATGAAATATCCTGATGAGTACTTCTGAAGTTGCTGCCCTTTTCTCAGAAGAGCAAACACTGCATTATTGTGTTTTAGATAATCACAGAATCACAGGATCATTAAGGTTGGAAAATACCTCTGAGATCATTGAGTCCAACCCATGACTGACTCAGCCCATGGCACCAAGTGCCACCTCCAGTCTTTCCTTAAACACCTCCAGGGACAGTGACTCCACCACCTCCCTGGGCAGCCCATTCCAATGTCTGATCACCCCTTCTGTGAAGACATTCCTCCAAATGTCCTCCCTCCTCATTTACGGCTCGAAGGTCCATCTATGTTTCCACAGCAAGTTATGAAACTGGAACTATCCTTATCATCCTTCCATCTGGAAAGGGTGGTCTGTCCAAAATCTTGAAAGAGCAGAGAGCAACCCAAGTGTCTTTGGGGATCCAACTGACTCGTGAAGTGTTTGGCAGAGGAAGAGGTGGCACATGCCATATGTGCCTGATGGACAACTTCCCATGGGACTTTCTTGGGGATGATACTAGTGGTGAGAAAAAATGCAATTGGGTGAGTCACAACTGGTAAGGAAGATCCAGATCATCAGAGGTGCATAACTCTGCTGGGCCCAGATCCTTGGAGCAGTACAGGTGTATAATGCCCACTGATTGCAGAGGGGTGAAGCACTTTAACATCTTTCTCTGTGAATCAGAGAGGCCAGACTCCAACTTCTATAAAAAAAAAATAAAATGTGACATTAGGATAGGCCAGAAGAGAGGAACAAGGAATGGTATGGGGTCACCAACTATAAATAACCAAGCAGAGCCCCAGCTTTGCCCAGGTCCTGCTGTACAGCTCACTGAAGTCCGGGAAAAGAGCCTTCACAATTTCAGTGATCAGCTGTGCAGCTTTAATCTTCACGTAAGTGGGCTGGAACACTGCCCATCTCCTGCCTCTTCCCAAGGGGAGGGAAAATCAGCCCAGAGATGTTAAGGCAAATTCATCCTTTGATTTAAAGAAGGTTTGGCCAGGCTGGCCCAAAGTGAGCCTCTGGTTATGTCAGCAGTTGCAGGTCAGTCAGCCTGTGGGAAGTGCAAACAACACCTTTGTCCATGTGCAAACCCTGCAGCAGTAAAGGTGTCATTAGGGACTGCACAGCTGAGGCAGACCCCTCTTGCTGAGCCAGCGTAATTTGCCACATAATTTGGCATCACTTATAAAGATTAATTCATTAGGATTTATTATTATTGCTATTTAATACTACTCTCTGAATTGCAAGCAGGGGAGCTGAGGTTGTGGGCAACCTGCAGGCCAGTCAAATTCAAGAGGAGCAAGCTTTGTGACCCTACAGCTATTTCTGCTTTGCACAGAGTATTCCTGTCTGGCTGAGCAATATGTGGAGCTAGGGTGACAGCCTGTGGCAAAACAGAAGAATTTCAATATCTTAATCCTTTTGATTTCCACTTGCTTTTGATCTTTTCTCCACTTCCTGCCTGTCAGGCCAGGCAAAGGTGGTCATGTTGTGGTTGCTACCATGACCTCTGCTTGGAAGGACGGGAATTGCCATCCTTTCTCCCTTTTCTTTCTCTCTCCTCTCCTTGGAGTTTTCAGGTGCTGCATTAACTAAAAGCCCATTTGACAAAACGGTGTTGTTCCCGGCTGCACAACCAGAAGAAAATAATCTTGTGTGGGTCTTTTCAAGGGTCACACCAGAGGGATGGCTGGTTGGCTCCTTTTGACTCTGACAGAGGAGCAGTGGAGCAGCCTCAATCTCAGTGCTGCCTTTGTTCATGTTTTGCTTCTGCCTATTCCTCCTTCCAGGACACAGACCCTGACAGAGCTGTCTCACAGTGAGATCTTCCAGCTGTCAGGGCAAAAACCATCGAAGTCAAGGGCAAGGCAGGAGCTCCACACTACTAATGACACTTTAGGTGTTTTTCATTCCCAAAATATTTATACTGGGTCAGGGTTTTCTTCTTAGAACCACAGGATGGTTTTTGTTGGAAGGGACCTTAAAGACCATTTAGTTCCAACCTCCCCACTGTGGACAGGACACCTTTCACCAGACCAGGTTGCTCAGAGCTCGATCTAGCCTGGCCTTGAACACTTCCAGGAATGGGGCAAATCTGCTGCTGCTTCTTTCTCTTTAGCAGTAGAGTTAAAAAAAAAAGTATATTCTCTTTATACTCTGCCCAAATTAATAAAATAAATTTTCTTTAAAGCAACATTAAATGAGTCACAGATGGTGTTGTCTTTTTACAGGTTGCAGAAATCACCCATTACAGTTCTTTTAATTTATCAGTGAGGCAAAATAAGATGGCCTCTTGCTCCCTTGGCAATAATAATCAGAAACAGTCTATTTGGAGCTTAATTTACCCCAAATATGTATTGATAGTTGCAATGAAGAATATGTGACCTCTTTGGGAGTCACCAGTGGATGGAAGGTGGATAGCTTTTATAAAACCACCTTTAATAAAAAAGAGTGTTATATTACTTATGTTTGGTGGGGCATTTAAGCATATGGTTTCCATATCAGGAGCGAAGATGGCAAACACATGCTTTACCTTCCGAAAAACCTTTCTTATACTCATCACTCCTTGCAAAAAGAAAGCCGGGAGGGATTATTTTATTTTATTTTTATTTTACAACTCCGATTATATGGAAGAGCCGAAGAAATTTCCCAAGGAACGCTAAGCTTGTGTCTCGTTTGCTTGTTGTTTCCCTGCTCTCACGAAGAGGCGTGTTGGAATTCGTCCGTCGGCTCCTCGCGGTTACTCCCCAGTACCAGTGGGATCCCCGGGAGGGGACCATGCCAGGCACGGCTGAGGATCTGCTGCGGCTCCGCGGACACGGGCAGATCCCGGGGGGCGGCGCTGGGATTTCCGGAGGGCAGATCCCGGAGGGGCAGATCCCAGGGGGCAGATCCCAGGGGGCAGATCCCGGAGGGCAGATCCCGGAGGGCAGATCCCGGAGGGGCAGATCCCAGGGGGCAGATCCCAGGGGGCAGATCCCGGAGGGGCAGATCCCGGAGGACGGATCCCCGCGGCTGGATCCGCTCCTCAGCGAGCCGCATGCCGGGAGCAGCATCCCCGTATCCCGGTCCCTGCCCGCGGGTACCTCCCGGGGCTCCGCCGCCCTGCCAGCGGGGCCGCTCGCCCCGTCGGTGATAAATCTCGGATAAATCTCGCTGTCCCCTCGCTTTTTCGTCCCTCGCCTAATCCCGCGCCCCCCTTTCCTGCGCGCTAATTGCGAGCAGCTGCTGCGCGGCCCGAGCGCGCAGGGCAGAACAATGGCAGCAGCTGTTTCATTTCGCCTCGGGCCGCTTCCTGCTCGGCCCGCACCGGCCCTGCTGGGGCCAATTTATGGCCCGGGGTTGTTGCCGGTTTGTTGGTTCCCCCCCCGTGACCCCGCTGTCCGCCGAGCAGGGGTTTGGAGGAGCGGCCCCGGCCCCGGGATGCTCTGCCCACCGCCGGGCTGCGCGGAGCGGAGGGGGCAAGGAGAGGGCAGGGATGCCGTGCCCCTGCAAAGGAAAACGATAACAAATGCCGAGGGGAAGAAAAAAACAAACAAACCAACAACAAAACCCAACCCGAAGTAGAATAAACGAGCAGCACAGCTGGGCTGCAGGAACGCACACCCCTGGGGGGAGTGGGGTGGCCAGATGGGGCTGGCTGGTCACAGAACCATAAAATCATAGGATGGTTTGGGTTGGAAGGGACCTTAGAAATCACCTGGTTCCATCCTCCCTGCCGTGGGCAGGGACACCTTCCACCATCCCAGGTAGCTCCAAGCCCATCCAACCTGGCCTTGGACACTTCCAGTGGGGGGGCATCCACAGCCTCTCTGGGCAGCCTGTTCCTGTGTCTCACCACCCTCTCAGCAAGGAATTTCTTCCTAATATCTAACTAAAATCTACCCTCCTTCAGCACAGAGCCATTCCCCATCATGCCCCATCACTGCCTGCCCTGGTGAAGAGCCCCACCCCAGCTTTCTCATGGACACTTTAGGTCAGCCAGGACCAAATCCAGCCACAGCCCCCAGAGAGCACAGCCTGCAGGGGGGTGGTGGCCTTTGGGGTGCTTTTAAGCAACAGCTCAGTCTCCTCATTCCTTATTTTCCTGTTCCAAAACAACCATTGCTGGGCAAGGGGAAGAAAATGGTCTCAGCACTTCTGTGCAGAGGGAGAATGATTTCAGGCTAAAACCTACAACTGCCCAGGGCCAGGACTGGGCCTTGTTAAACTGAGGGCTTATTTAAAGGCCTGGATCTGCCCAGGAGGTTTCTTTCAAGTCAGATACCTACTCAGGATCTGCAGGATCAGCCCTTCACACTTCACCTTTTAACATGAATTCTTCCTTCCATCCCTTCTGTTTTCTTCCCCCTGAGAAAGTGGCTGCATTCTTTGCCCAGTTAATTGTATCTTAGTGGGTTGGATAAGGCATATCTCATTAGAGGGGGAGAGAGATTTAATGTGAACTTCAAGCTGCCTTCTCTATGCTACGGAAAAGAAACCCCTAATCAGCACAGTATATATTTTGTATAATTGCTCTTTGTCATTCCCTCTTTCCTTGCTAATTAAAGCAAAAGAAAATGGTGGTGAAAGGTTCCAGTGTGTTTTTCTAGGACAAGAAAAACTAAAACTCTCTTTTGTTTATAAACACAAGGTATTTTAAAGGCCTGGAGAATCAGTTGTTTTCACGGGAACGCTGCTGAAATTTATTATTATTTTTCTTTCGAGCCTGGCATTGAGCACATTTGCAGCTGAGGATCAGCTTTGCAGTGGTAGGAATGACCACAGCTTGGTGGAGGTCACCCAGTCACCACCCAGCCTGTCACAGGGTCGTGACAGGTGATGCTGCATGTCTGCTGGAAAGCATGGAACGAGATGTCTCCTCCTGTGCTGTATGAAAGCCTCAAGACAGTTTAGAGTAAAATGCTCAGTTATGCTTGGCGAAATATTTTCTTTCACAGGTGAAAATTAAAGCAATAAAAAGTGAGTAAAGTGTAAACAGTAGCATGGATCTGCAGCTACTGCTGATTTTTCCCAGGATTGCCTAAGCAAGAACGGAATGCTCCCTCCTCCCTTCAGGTTTGTGCATTTATTTAGTCATTTTTCTTGAGAGCATGTCCCTGCAGGGGAGATGCTACCAGGGCATCACTACCCATTCTCTGGGTGGGATCTCCTGCATCACGACACCAATACTTGGCATCCTTTTGAGATGTGTGAAAATCACTCTCAAAGTCTCCCATGGTACAAAAGAATAGCTGACAATGCCCAGGATTATCCAAGGGAAATACACTGTAAGGTGCACTTCAGGTGGCCCTGGTGTGAGAGGTGCCCAGGGTGTGATGTGCTCACAGCCCAGGGGCTGCAGCACAAGTCTCTCCCAGCTGGGCTGTTGGTGCCCAGCACCCTCCCTGCAGCACACCCAGCTGGGCATGGCAGTGCCAGAGCCCAGCCCTGAGCCACCGTGCCCTGCCCTGGCCCATCACACCTCTGTGCCTGTGACATCAGAACCCCCTGGAAAACACCCAGAAGGGTATTCAGGGCTGCTGATCACACCAGGGACCCAGAGGAACTAAGTGCTGACAGATTTATAGGCTTTAGCCCAATTAAAGTGCTGTTTATTGCCTTTAGAAGGGGCCTGATTGTTTCTAATTTTAGAATTCAGTTTGGAAGTGACTAGCTTGGCAACGTGTTGGGAGTATGGGACCTGAAATTTTCCAATAGCACTACTGTTGTTATTAATTAATGAGTATTATTAATAATTATTTGGCCCTGGACATCATTCTTCCATGGCAGGGCAGGAATTCAGGACCCAATAAACAACAACAAGAAAATGACTTCTGCTGTGAAAGTGCTCAGCTTTGCTCCTCTCCAAATCACATCTGCTTTGATCAGGACTGGGTTGCTCTCCAATTTTTCCAAACACAGCCTATTGCTGTCCACCCTTCCTGCTGCTCTTCTTCCCAGCTTTGCTATCAGCATGGCTACAGCCACCACTCAGCAAATCCCCCGTGGCAGCTGATGACAAAAACAGCCAAACACATGGAGGTGTACATACCTGTGCATTTACACTGCACAGCAAGGAGGTGACCGCAGGTGACCTCCAAAGGGACTCCCAAGGGTCATGCACCAGCTCAGGAGCTGCCAAGCCTGGTTTGGTTTGTGCAGTCAGACTTTGAGCCTGTCACTCCTTGTCCCTGCACGGCTTCTCTTCTGACTGCTCAAATGTAGGCATTTTATTTATTCATGTTAAAAAGGGTAAGAAGTTTCAAGGAAAAAAGAAGGTGCAGTGGTGTAAATAGTCATGTCTGTCTCTGTCCGTCTGTGTTGGCAACCTTGGATGAATAAGCAGTGCAGAAATAATAAATCTTGTTCGAGAATGATATTAGAGCTGGAATTGGGATGTATTAGTTCTGTTCACAGGTTGGTGCAGTTTTGATGTGTGACTGTGGTAAAGCCACTTGGATGTCAGCTTTCCTACTATCTAGAAAACCTGAGACATTATTACAAAACTCAGCTATTTATTTGTGAAGTGCTTTCAGAGCCTCTGGTGAAAGGTGCTGCATAGCTGCACGATTCCCTGGGGTTTATTAAACACACATTGATCACAATTTACCGAAGGCAATGACAGGTTTTAAACAGGAGACCCAACCAAAACTCAGGATCCTCACGTTTCCAGATCCTGGAGAGGTCCACGTGCTGAGCTCAGAGCCCAGGCTGGGTCATTGCAGGAGGCACAATGAAAACCACAAGTCCTCGTGCAAGCCTTGAAGTCTCAAGGAGAAGACAGGGTTTAACCCCATCTCCTGCCTGCTTGTTCCTGATCCTCTGTAGGAGTGTGGCATTCCAGAGAAGCTCTTTTTGGGGAACAATGGATGTCACTGTCAAAACCCAGTGAGAGGTACCTTTCCTTCCCCTACCCTGAACCATCTGTGGTAATACTTTAGCTGGGGGCTGAAGGCACAGAAAAAGAAAAGATAAAAGAGAGCTTGAATCAACAGTGTCTTCTGTGGTAGCCAAGGTTTCAAAAATGCCCAAAGATCTCTTTAATTGCACACTGTTGGGGCCATGTGCCATACTTTTGTTACCTATCCATGTATTGGAGAAGTCACTGACATTCGGTTAAAAATACATTTTAGTTTTCAGCCAATCCAGGGGTTTTTTAAACAGAAAAAAAATGGCTGAAATTATTAGATTTCCCCCCCCCCAAATCATCCACCCTCCCCCAAGCAGAGGAAAACAGATATTTTTTGATAAATATTTTTGGGTTCAATAAAATATAAATATCTGCTGAAATATATTTCAAGGCAATTTTTTGCCTATGGCTAATTTTTTTGGCTATGTCTAACATACAGTAACTCCTTAGGAACCTCTCTTCTGTAAACAGGATTATTACTAAAAAAATTAGAAGACTGTGAGAATGCCAGAAGGGGGAAATGTAATCTCACCACTTTCTTTTATCCTAGCCAGATCACTTCCTTGGACTAACAGCCAGGAAGGTTAAAATGTGAATGGATCCTGCACAGACCACACCAGATGGAAAAGATCTGAGCTGGGCAAAAAGCTCTTTGTTGAAAGCTGTACTTTTAAGTGAAATATTTTCAGAGAGGTAGAGCATCAAGCAAAGGAGCACCTCCATCCTTTGGACATGTTTTTGTGCTACTTCAAAGGAACAGTTGTGAATTCTTACTTGTATTGTCATTGATGTTTATTCCTTCCTGCTCTCTCTCCAGTGAGGTTTGGTCCCACAGAGCAGTGGATTCTCCTGGCAGGCTGGTGGAATTCCTCTGTGCTATCCAGGGAAGTGCCTTCAGGTCAGCACTTGCACAGAGGTGTCTGTGCCTGCCCTCCCTCCAGGCTGTGGGCTGATTTTAGACAAGGTCTGTAGGGCCCTGGCACTGGCTGTCACATTTGGGTGGGCAGGGGGAGGGGGAGGCAGCAGTGATGCAGGAACAGCCTTCCTGGCAGCATCAGCAGCCCTGGCCTGGGAACCTCAGTAGGCTTTGGGGGTTTACAGGTGCTAAAGGCAGTCTTAGGAATCCCTTAACACTCCCAAGCCAATGGCACTACTTGATGAAATGATAATTTTAGTATCAATCAGATGAATATTAACACTCATAAGCTTCTTCCTAAGTAATTGTTAATATATGGTATTATGCAAATAATAAATACATTGAAGGAGTTTTCAAGGCTCTGCTACTGACTTTGTACTCTTGGGTGAATCTCTTACTTTCAAGTGTCTCTTACGTCTCCCTGATGAGTTATTGCTTTTACAGCCCTGCAAAAACATTAAGACGATGATCCATGATGGCAGGTTTCTTTGGGATTTCAGTGCCAGAGTCCAGCAGATTTTAAATGAGCTCCATGGAAAAATGTTCCTCTGCATCAGGAAGAACAACACGTGGGCAAGTGAATGGGTGCATGACTTGCTGTCCTGCTGTGCTGAGCTGTCCTGCTGTGCTGAGCTGTCCCTCAGGTGCCCTGGTGTCCCCTTGAGAGCAGGTGAGATCAACACCAAGGGGCAAAGCAACAACACCCCATTTTCCAGGGGCAGAGGAAAGAAGTTCTGCTCCAGCAGCAGCAATTCACAGTCAACAGAAGTATGGCAGCTGTTCAGCAGGTCACAGAGCATATTTTCAGATCAGCTGATTCCAACAGCCCTGTGCCAGTGAGGGTTTGGGGAGAATCCACACTCTGGGCATGGCATTAATGCAAAAAGCCTGTGCCATGCTCAAGTGAAAGAAGATGAATTCTCTTTCCCAGACACATCCCTGACATGGCCTAAGGTCCCAAATCGAATCCCTTTGTAATACTCAGTGGACAAAAGTGATCCCAGAGGCTGCTAACACACTGAAACTTTGGGGTAAAGACCTTTTAAGTAAAATCCAGGCTCCTTTTCCTGATTAAAAAGGGTGGACCTGAAAACACAGAAGAGTTACAACTCATAGGAGTCATTTAAATCTGCAGCTGATTCTCCTGAGCCTTAATACGACACAAATCCTGCTGACAGGTGACTGTGGGCACAGAGCTGTCCCTGTCAGAACCAAATCTGGATTAGATACCAGTTCTTGTGTCAAATGCTTAGAAGCATTGCTTACCCAGGTCTCCCCACAGCCCTCAGGAAGCAGAAAAGCAAACCTGTTTCTGTCTCTTACAGAAGAGACTCCCTGGAGAGACAGTAAGTGTTTTCCTTGGAGCTGAAGCCCAAAGGCACATGGACATGCCTGGAGCAGCTCTGCACCCCTGGGCACCCAGGCAGGGTCTGCCCAGGCCCTGCCCCTGCTCTGTGGGCACAGCAAAGGTGTCCAGAGGGCACAGCCATGCCCTTGGGATGCCCACACAGTGCAGGGTCTGGCCAGGGCTGGGTGTGTGCATGGCCAGGAGAGCTGCTGTGGGAGGCTGGGGTTCAGCAGAGGGGAGCATCTCCCAGTGGGGTGATGGAGCACTGCCCCCTGAACTGGGAGTGAAGTTGCAAACTCTGGAGCTCTGGTGTTAAAGGAATACCCAACTCAGCTGGGCTTTGCAGGCTGACCAAGGCATCTGCACTGGTTTGGTTCATACAGCAAGCATCAAGCAATGCTGACATGCAGAAAGGTTCAGCTCACATTCTTGCTGCGTTGTCCAGTGAGCTGAAAATGTGGGAAGATTTCCGAGTGGAGTGGAAACTGAAATCTTTTTTATTCATGGAAAAACCCCATCTTTTCTGGGCAAGACCAAGATCTGATCAAATAAGAGGTACACTGTCTCTAGCCACGTTCAGCAGGAATGATGAAAACTGCTTTAAAAGGCTCACAAATACAATGTGGTTCTATCCATGTCCTCCTTTCCCAGGTGCCATCCACCTTCTCCAGAGTGTTTGGCTGCCCCCCCTTTCCTATGTGTGAAAGAAATGTGGCTCCATGGATCATGATCTGTTGGATGTCTCAGGCACTGATGAAATGAAAGCCTTATTGATTTTCTGCCTTTTTCTTTTTCTCTGAATATTAAATGCCAGGAAGATTGGTAAAGATTTCAGAAACACAAATTGACATTTGGCCTAATAAAACATTGTACACAGTTTTTCCTTTCTGCTTTGACTTGGCAGAAGATTGAGTGAAAGCTCAGAGAAGAAATATTCCATTTTTCCTGCAGGAAGGCAGGAATCCATTAACATACAGTGCTGGAGCACAATATCCTGATATGCCCTTTAAAATTAGTTCATAGAGACACAAAAGGATGAGATACATTAAGATTAAATTCAGAAGTCACAAATGTTGTCATGGGAACAGCTCTCTCAAGCAAAATTTATTGTTGATTTATTGTTTTCATGTCATATACAACACACTCCTTTAAAGCTCCATCTGAGGAAAGCATGCAATCAGAAGAAAGTCTTGGACTTTTTCTTTTTTTTTTGAGAAAAGTATCTTTCAAATATGGTAAAAATGTACCCTTCAGAAGGGAAATTAAGGTACAGTCCCAAATGTAATGCTCTTATTATTGAGCTCATCCTATGCATTTGGGGACTTTACTCTTTTCTCTTTAAAACATTCCAGTACTGGCAATTGTCAGAAATTACCTCTCTGCTTTTTGGTTTGGGGCCACGTGGTGGATTGCCAGGTCCCCCCACCCCTTTGCACCCTGATTTCTCCACCCCAAGGGCTGAGTTGGCCCCCAGGCAGGTTTTTAGCTCTCTCTCCCCAGTGCCAGCTCAGTGTCCCCCTGATGTGATGTCCCTGTGCTCCAGCCCAGTCCCTCAGAGACCTGCTGGGCTATGTCACCATTCTCCACCTCCTGAATAATGAGGAGGAGCTGTGGAAGTTGGTATTCCCTTGGCACCTTTCAAAGTGGGATGTCTGGGTCTGACTGCAAGTGGTCATTTCCTGCTGTTAAAGCAGCTGGGCTTCTGCAGGAGGTGTAAACTGAAATGTTATCAACCTGATAACTCAGGGGCTCAAAACCTCCCATACTGCAATTCAGTCATGATGGCTCTCAGCAAGTTTCTGTGGCAAACTGGGGGAGAGATAATGAAATTAAATTTCCTGCTGAAACAAATGACAGAAGGCATTACAGTTTTATTCACTAAAACCATCCACTCCTCAGCTCTCTGGAAGCTGCCAGTTCATCCTGGAGCAGATGGCTGCCCTTGTGCAGGGCTTTGGCTCTGTGAGTTGGTGATGCAGTTTCTCCAGGCTTCAGACACAGCACTAACCAGGGCAGAACCCTGGAGGAGGAGAAAATGCTTGAAGTAAAAAAAGGTGATGATTTTAATCTGCATAGTAGGAAATGGGCCAGTGCCATCCATGGCTTTGGGAAGATCTGTGGGTCTTTACTTTGGATCTGGGGAAGTTGAATTTAGACTCAAAAAGGAGCAGGAGTAGAAATTACAGCAGCAACAAGTAAGAAGCCCAATGGTTTTAAAGGAGCTGAGCTGTTCTGGCTGGAAAATAGAATTTAAATGTAATGATTAAAGAAAAATGAAGGTCTCTCCTCTCACCCCAGATGAGCAAATGCAAGGAGTACAGTAGGGGCAGGGACTGCAGTGAGATGTGGAGATTTCCTTCTACCATTTGCTTCTACCCAAAGGACTGGGGAGAAGAGACCCTGAATGCAGCCCTTGAAAGAGGAATCCAAGGGACTACTGCTGAAGTGATCCAGCTGCACTGCAGGGCTGTGAGAGTGAGTCCTGGTGCCTGCCTGGCCGAAGTGCCCAGTCACTGGAGGACACCAGGCCGGAGCATCTGCCAGGTTGGTTTGGGTTTGCTTTAAAAATAGGGCACAGACAGGAGTGTCAGAAGAAAAACTGCTTTTACTACTGTCTGCACGGAGCTAGCATATAAACAGCTCCTGGAACCCAGCAGAGGAAGGCTGTCAGCCTGGCAGAGCCTCGGTCAGACTTTCAGCTGATGTAAATCAGGAGGACTCCGTTATTAGCACTGAACTGGCTCACAACAGCTGAGGCTCTCGCTGAGCCACTGAAGTGGTAAATAGTGCTGACAGCAAGTTGTGGCTTCAACAACCTTAAATGAACTCCATTAAGTGCTCGTTTCTGAAGAGAATGTTGTTGAAACCTGGAAATAAGTCTTTCAAAGGTTTAACATATTTGTCTGTTGTAGAGGGTTTATTTTGAAACCAGATGCACTGAGCAGCTCAGCATTGCTCCACATGGCAGGAGAGGCAGCATGCTAGGCATGGATCCTGCTCCCTCCTTCCTGCTGACACTGGAAGTAACCTCTGCAGAGTCAGTGTCATCACATTAGTGTCAGCGAGAGCAGAGGTAGGGCAGGCGTGCATAATTCCTTCCAGGGAGATGGAGATGATGACAGGCTAAAACCTATCTGAATAATTGAAAAATGTTGGTGATGTTGCATTCTTGGAAATAAAACTGGCACACGTTCTGCAGAGAACTCGGAGTGGCTGAAACAATTGATCATGACAGGGTTGAGTGAAGAAACGAAGCAGACTTTTGTGGGTTTGAGGGACTCACAGACAGCTTTAGTAAAAGACAGAGCGGGCAGGGGCAGAATCAGGCTGTGAAAATCTGGAGAGAGCAATGTAGCCTGAAGTTTGCCATGAGAATCAGGCAGGGGAGAGCTCAGGAGGTGGGTCTGGCCATGCCAGGAGCAGGGATAGGGCTTCATGCAAGAGATCATCCAAAGGGACTAACGTGCCACCCAGTTCACAGGTAGCAACAAATGCAAGCACCAGCCTCAGGTCAGAGTTAGCAGTGGGCTTTCTCATGCCTTGATTTTTCAGGTGCTGTGTTGAGCTGTGCCTGTGTCACACCTTTAGAGGACTGTGCTTCACTGCAGTGCCCTCCTGCCTGAGCTGTGCTGAGGTGGTGATGTCCTAGCCCTGGGAATGGGGTTCCCAGCCCTGCTCAGGGAGAGAGTTTGAGTTCAGCAGGTAGATGAAAGAGGGTGGTGGGAACAGAGTGAACACCTCCACTGCCAGGTGAGGCTCAACCTCCTTCTCATGACCAGCAGCTCCAGGGGCCAGGGCAGGCTCTGTGGAGGCAGGCAGAGTTGCAGGGGTGTTGGCTGAGCAGCAGGGGCACAGTGAAGCATCCAGGCTTTCCAGGGGAGGAGATGAACCTTTAGCACAGGTCACTAATTGTACTTTCGAGGAGATGCCCACTGAAGAAGTTTTCTTAGAGGGTGAGTCTAACAAGATGTTACAGGTGACAATACAGGCTGGAAGGACAGAAGCAACAAAGGTAAAAAGTAAAACAATGTCAGAATGAAGCACAAGAAAATGTTTGTGTTCAAGAGGTGTCTAGGTCTGGTGCTGAAGGATGTGGTTTAGTGGTGTAGGGGTCACAGTGACAGTGCTGGGTGGACAGTTGGACTGGATGATCTTGAAGGTCTCTTCCAACCCTGATGATTCTATGGCTCTATGAAAATGCCTCAAGTCAGATAACAGGAGGTTTATTGACTTCTAATGCCCTGCTTGACTCCAGTGCTGACTCATTCAGTGCCACAGCCTTTAAGAAAGACATGGAAAAAGAAGCTGCCTGGAATCACAATAGTGTGGAGGGATGTGTCCCACCACCATAACAAGGCTCCTCATGAGCCCACATTCAATTCCTTGGCCAGATCCAGCAAAGGACAGAGGCATCTCCAAAATGAATTTCAATAGATTTCCAGAGAATTACAATGGAATTACACAACAGCACATAATATAAAATTTATTGGTTATTATGGCTTGTATTTGTGTGAATTCCAAAAAAACTCAGCTCAGTGTAAATATTCCAAAAGCCATTGGAGTCCAATCCCCTCCCTGCAAAAAAAAGATCCACAAAACAAACAGGCACATATAAAGCTCTGGTCAGTGTATTGTTGTTTATTCATTCAACAACCCTTTACAACTCAGTGCCACCCGGACATGTTAACAACATCTTCCTCAGAGAGGTTACACACTGACAGCAAGGCTGGAGGAAGCACAGACCGTGAGCTCCAGGAGAGAGCATGTGGCAGAGGAGGGTTCACTCACACTGCAGGATCTGCCAGACACTGGTTTTGCTCTGTTTGTGCCATTCACAGCACAACTGTGGCCCTGGGCTCTTGGGCTTAACTGCAGCAGAAACTGTAATCACCAATAACACAGTGAGGTCTAAGATATTTTAAGGTTGGTTGTCTGGAGGAAATCATTAGGCAGCCTTCATGTGGCAGTGGGAACACATGCTCTGTATGCCTCAGATTGGGAGGTTTTCTGCTGAGTTCTCAAAGCTGTGGGTTTTCAACCGAAATATGCAATTAAAATGGCATGTCAATTATCTCTGTGTATGTTGATGCCATTTTTTCAGACTACAGACGGGTATTGCTGGGGAATCATAAATATATTTCATTTTTCACTCCTGCTTTACACTGTATAAGGACAGAGACAGGCTTTGATTATGAAAGCCTGGTTTTGTTTTGGTTTGGTTTTTTCCCCCTGCCCCAATTTCTTGTTGACATGAATAGTCTTTGTCTTTTGTTTTCCCACATTGCTGGAGGATGGTAGCAAAAACATTAATGGATTTGGATCAACAACACCACTTAAAGACTGTGAGAGGAAAAAAAAGTCTCATCTTTCACTACTGAAGCCTAATACTAATTCACTAGTCCATCCATGGCACCAACTTTGCTGCCAACAGATGCAGAGCTTCCAGAGGCAAATGAGCCACTAAAGGGTAAAAAAAATGTCTTTAACCTGATCAAATGAGACCAAAAAATAGATCAACTCATGCAAATTGCCATATCAGATCCCACCAAGGATCTTCGCCTTACTATCATGTAGCAAAGACCATCATGGGGGTATGTGTTGCACAGCAGAATAATTTTGTCTCACTGCAGACAAGTACTACAGTTAAATGATTTTTGGTCACTTTCAGTGAATAAGAAATCAGAAAAAAAATAACATAGCAATCAAACAAAAAGTTCTAGACATCTGGTGAGCCTCCAAATGCAGGATCCAGCATCCTATTAAAACCACAAAACATAGTAATATCAATTACAAACTGCATGGATAATCAATACTGAAATGTGATGCCTTGTAATCAGGGGGTCTTTTAAAAAGCCTTGGGAAAAAAAATAAAAGAAAGAAAGAAAAAATAGCAAGAGCAATACTTGGTACTTGGGAAGTTGAACTCCATTTCTGAAACCAGGTTTCCCAAAAGAAAGTGTTAGGTTGGTGTGAAGCAATAGAGTTTGTAGCACTTAGATTACCACTGAGATACAGGGACCTGTTTATGTAAGTGAATTCATGTAGTTTAGTGTATTTTCTATGCTCAAAGTAGGAGAATGAAGTACCCTATGAATGAAGTACCCTATTTAGAGAATACCCTTCAGTCCTGCAAACCTTCCTGACCACAGCTCTGGACAAAACCAGCAGCCACCCTAAAGCCAATACACTGGAGAAGCAGCTACTTCCCCAAATTTGAATAGTTTCAGAAAAGATAAAAACATCTGAGCAAACTGTTATTTTGCATTAAATTTTCCTTAGCAGAAGTGGATTATTTCCATACTAGAATACATTTTGGAATTTTTTAAACCTAAGAGCTTTACACAACTCTGAATCCCCTCCTGCAGCTCCAGCACATCCAGGTGCTGGGGTGATGTGTCAGCCTGGAGCTCTTATTCCCTTCCTGCCTGTCTTATCCTGGGTGCCATGGGAGAAGCTGGCACATGGTGGCTCTCTGTGGATGAATGAGCACAGAGATGGGATGGAAACAGGGATGTTCTTGCCATCCAGTCAGCTCCTCAGAGCAGTGCTCTGGCACCCACATCCCCAGACATGCCTGCTCCTTGAGTGCTGCATTTTCATTTGTGTGACCCGACGTGACAGCTCCCTCCCAAGAGACTTCCTCCAGCTTGGTTTATTAATCTGAATTCAGCTGTGAGTCACTCGGGGCACAGGCAGCCACTGCTCCTTCCCCAGGCCAGGGGAGGAGAGCCCTGGTTTGCAGCTGAGCAAGAGGAGCCGTGCAGGGACTGTGCTGCAGGAAAACCTTCAGCTCCAGCATCATCTCCCACAGACGACCTCTGTGCTCAGCCTATTCAGGGAAGTATTGGGGAAAATACCTAAGAGGATTTTTGCTTTCAGACTAAGTGATTTCTGGATGATTTTACCCATAGCAAATCAGCAGGGGGTGAGTTTAGCTGCATTTTGCCTACGCCAGGGGAAGAGAGGCTCACTCTTCTGAAAATCATCCACTAAATTAACGAAGACATGAATCTGCATTAGGCTGAACCTATTTAGTTTATTAAAGTCTCCTCTCTCAGATCATTTCCTTCTGTGTGTGTCTCTGCATCACAGGCTCTTCTGTTTGTAATTTCCAAAGCTAAAAAACAAAAAGAGATTTTATCTTTTTTAGGGGTTACCCTCAGCTTTCAGCAGTCAGAAATGATATGTACAGTAGTCAGCCTAAAATCCCATAGGAAGATTAAAGGCCCTTCTGTGTGCAGTTAATACAATAATGACGACTGTTCCTGTACTCATCAAATATAATCTGAGGTGTGTGTCACTGTTAGCAAGGAAGAAAAAACCTAAATATGATGTCAATTTATGTTTTGCTGTGTTGGACTTATTACTGGAATCGTTGTTGCATAAACTTTTGGCTTAGGACCATTCTTGCTCTCCTGAGAGAAATAAAATCTTTAGTCAGTGCCAGTTTCTTTGACTCCCATTGTTTTCCCTGGCTTTGGGAACAGATGCTTATTTTCTCTTTATTTTTTAATTCTCTTTTACATCCTCCTATCTAATGAATAGTTTGATGCAAGAAATCAGCAAAGAAGGAAAACTGCACTGATGGAAAATAAGGAAGTTGTAAAAAATTAGAGGCCATTTCAGGAGAAAGCAGAAAAAATTTCTGTAGGATGAAGACACTCGCTCTTCTTTTACTCTGAAAGACATTCAGAATCTTTCTGCTGTTATTGGGCTGAGGGTCCCCAATACCTCCTGCACAGCTTTTGTGCTGCTGAAACAGAAAAACAGGAAAAAAATCCGGGATTATATAAACGACACAATTCTGGTCTGCTGTCAGAAAAGCAGGGGAGCACCCTCTGGCCCTCACTAATGGTTCAGTGGTGTGGCCTCTTACACGGCCCTCCTTCCTGCAGGAGGAACAGTGGACATGTCTGTGGACAAACCTGCCTGCCAGCTCTGAGAGCCACGAGGAAAACAGGCCCTTTCCAGTCACAACAAGAACAACCTTCAGCACTGCAGAGCCTGAACTGCACTGCACCACTGCACTGCACTGCAGAGCCTGAACTGCACTGCAGAGCCTGAACTGCACTGCCCCACTGAACTGCACTGCAGAGCCTGAACTGCACTGCACTGCACCACTGAACTGCACTGCACCACTGAACTGCACTGCAGAGCCTGAACTGCACTGCACCACTGAACTGCACTGCACTGCACCACTGAACTGCACTGCACCACTGAACTGCACTGCACCACGCAGTCATGACAGAGATTGGTGGAATTTATGTCCATAACAAACTAGGTTCCTTCCAGAAATTTCTAGATGAAAAAATATGATGTTCTTTTGCATTC
>NW_021940541.1:6774355-6808255 GCF_001715985.3 Manacus vitellinus
CAGTCATGACAGAGATTGGTGGAATTTATGTCCATAACAAACTAGGTTCCTTCCAGAAATTTCTAGATGAAAAAATATGATGTTCTTTTGCATTCATTCAGCACCTGGTGTGCTCTGGTTAAACAGAATTTAAAGATGAGCAATCCCAAATTCCCCAGCCCTGTATGTTGGAGTGTGTGGAGAGCAGGCTCTGGCAGCAGGAGGCTGAGCACTGGCAGTGGCAGAGGGAGGTGCTCCAGCCCTGGGCAGTGCCCACCTCACCCCCAGGAGCTGTGGGTGTCCCATGTCCTGCTGGCTGGGCTGCTCAGGAACTCGTGTGGGACCTCGAGGGGTCTCAGCACGGACCCACAGCTGTGGAGGAAGGTCCTTGGCTGCTTTCTTCCACAGCATTTTGTGTTTAGTGACCTTGCTTTGCTAACTTGTTTTTCCTTTGCTTTTTTATTTTTCCTTTTCCCCCAGCTGCACTTTTGTCAAATCCCAGTTTCTACATGAAGTTTTGCAGCAAACTGAGTGAAAGCACTCAGATAATCTATTTGTAATAAAATACTTTTCCTCTGCTTTAGTAAACTTAGTGCTTCCCTGTAAAAACAAACTCTTTAGTTATTCAGGTGTGACTAGTCACCATATTAAATCACCATATTACCTCCTCAGCGTAATAATACATTTATTTAAAATTACATTTTAGAATCACTCTTCTTTTGCTGACATTTAATTTTGTACAGGAGTAACACTATCATAAAAGAACCCAGGTGTAAAAATATTACATTTTTAGTAATTATGTACTGTCCATTACTACTAAAAACTAGTAAAACTATCTATATTTCTCAGAATTGACTGAAATTACTAAGTTTAAACATTTAAGAGGAATCATTTAAGAGCTATGTTGCAGCATAAATATGTGCCAGCTACACTTGACCACTTGCTGAGGTACTTCTTAAAGTCGAATTGAAGCTTTTGCAGAGGTAACCAGCATATTTTAACACTTTAATGTTAACATTGCTAAGTTACGGGTCCATTCACTAGAGGAGAGCATGAGGCAGAGAGTCAAAGACAAATCTAGCTTTAGTGAATGCCATTCTGACAGGTTTGTATCTTTGGCTTTCAGATGTTGTTTTGGCCTCCCAAATGAAGCTCATGTTCCTCCAACAGGAACAGTTCTGACTGCAGAACCTTCAGTTCTTATTGTTGGGGTCTTCTCTTCATGTTGATAACAATTCTAGCCTGGGCTGAGAAATCTTCCCCAGCTGCTGTTAGAACCAACATGGTCCTCCTGCCCTGACCAAAAAAAAGTTTCTAATTTGGAGAAGCAGCCATACAGACATTCCTCCAAATAAAAGGGCTTAACTGACCTTTTCCCCAGCGAATTCTACTTCCAAATGCACGTGCCCTTGTAGGGTCTGATCCAAACATGCCAGAGTCCTCTGAGTGGACTCTTCTGATTGAGCATGAGACATATGTGAGCTGGATATTTAAACTGAGCAGATCCTTAAGTTGCTGTTCTGGTCCATGGAGCCAGAGAGCAGTAGCCATGCTGAGTCACCTGCTGCAGGTACCTGTTTCAGGGTGGGATGACTCATTCCCTGGTTCTCACAGTCTCACTCTCTGGAGACTCTGTTTCTCCATGAATGGAAGAAGGCACGGAGCTGAACACCCACAGTCACCCCGTTGTTAAACTCCACTGCCAAAGCACACAGGGATTAATTCCAGTCTGGTTTGCCATAGACTTGGGTTAGATTGAGGATCCTTCAAGTTCCATTATAAAAAGCCTCCAATATATCAAATTAAGACATAAAAGGCTTGTGGTGACCCACTTGAGATTTGGGAGAGCTGACCTCAGCAGTAGGTCTTACCAGGCAGGTGTCAAGGTCATTGGGTAATATGTGCTGTGATGAGAGTCTTTCTCCAATTGTCAATGGAAAACATCAGAGAGTCATGGCTCCATTCTAGCACAGACCAGATCAGACCATTTTTACAATAGAAGTTTTCACAGGGTAGAAAATATTACTTCCCCTTTCATCACTCTTTCAGAGTATTGCAGAGGGCAGGCAAAAAATCTGCACTTAACACCAGCTGCCTGCATCTTGGCTTCTGTGCAATGGCCAGCGTTATCTTTTCTAGGCTGGCAGGAGTCAGTTCATTCAGTTTTGGTGCTGTGAGGTTCAGACTCTGCTCTGTTATCTGTGATTTGGGCCATCACTGTTGTCTCAGAGCCCCAGCAGGGACAGAGCCTGCAGTGTGCTGAGCAGGTTAAACAGCTCAGAGATGGCCTCTGGTAAGGGGAGAGCAGAGCTGAGGCTTTCTGACAGACCTGACCTGTAGTAAGGCTGCAACAGCAGCACTGTGTCGTGGTCCCACCTCCTTCTCCAGGCAGAGATGTGTGAGGTGAGGCAGAAGATCCACCCTGTTTTTCCTCCTTCCCTGATGCTCAGTGACCAGTGAGGCTCCCCAGGGATATCACAACTTTTCAACATGTTCTCACTATTTCTTTCCCTCCTGATTTTCTCTTCGCTGTTGGTATTTCAGCACATCTGGGTGTCTTAGGTTTCTCTTTATTTGAATATTGCTCTTATTTTTCTCCCTGATTTCTTTCAGAAATTTTCCACACGTTGTTATCTGCGACTCCCATCTCTGCCTCGTTGCCATTCTTTTTCCTGAGCTGAAAGTGGTTTTCATGGTGGTTTCTTCTGTCATGTTTTTATCAGGCATTCTCCAGTAACATTCCTGCATTTGCCCATTTTTGCCCCAGGTTTTGTTTACCTTCTTTTTCTGCTCTGGGTCCACATGTTTTGGGGCTGTTGGATTTCTCCTAATTGCGAGGTTTGCGTATTTTTTTAAAGGGTTGGGGTTTTATGGGGTTTTATCTTGCTAAGATGTATGTTTCTCTTTCTTCCTGCATTGGACTGTTCATTTAAAAAACTTTCTTTTAATCAAATGAAAGGAATTAAAAATGAGGAGGGAAAGCCCAAGAATATAAATTCCAGTCTTCTTTCTACCACAAGGAACCAAGAATTCTTTCTATTTAAGACAGTCACAGATTTTATCATTGTGACTGGTTTCCATTAACTTTGTAAGTAGAAAGACATTTAGTAAAGTTGAAAGCTGTCTCCTACACGATGACAGACTTTGCCTGTTTTAATATTTTTACTGGTTAACTACCAAATCCCACGTCTACCACTGTCTACAGCCAACATTTAGTGTTCACTACTCCTCTGGCAAGAAACATGACTTAGAAATACGTCTTTCATACTAAGCTTTTGAAAATGTATAGTGTTTAGTGTTAGAAGATCAACAGTTTTTACATATGAAAGAAATTGCCATGGCAAGGCCCCCCCTGAGGGAAAGAAAGAAACAGCAAAAGGTACAAAGGGTCAAGCAAAGAGTTTTCTTCAGCAAACACAAGATGCAAGAGTCCACTTTAATGAATACTGATGCATAGACCTGAGGCAGGATGAACTGGTTATATAGATTGAGAAACTGGTTAAACCAACAGTGGTTTCGTGCTGGGATGCAGTGATGCCAAGAGAGGTTTTCTTTCTGGAAGTCGGGGCCCAGTTTAGTTGTGTTGAAACCCTTATCATTGCTGTCTGTGTGCAGAACAAACCCCCAAACCCTGCCTGCCATCCCTTCCCACAGCTGGGTCATGGCCACCCCCAGCTGCTCCCACTCCTCGCTCAGGGGAATGGGAACAATGGGAGCTAAAAACAATCCGACCAGCTTTGAAGGGACACTTAAACATATACAACATACAGAGTAACCTATTCTGGAGCTTAGCTGTGTACTTGGTTCTATATAAAGAAATATCTCTGGAGATACTGGAATTTATTTACTATTTTCAGTGTAAGCAGTATTGGTTGGACTATTTCTGACCCCAAGCTCAGGTCCAACCAACATCAGGAAGGCACTACCAGCCCAGTCCTGCTGAGAGGAGAAAAAACACACCTGTCTGAGAGAGTTATGTTGGTAAAAATGGCTCCATCTGTAGAGCTGGTGTCCAAAGGGCTGCTCCCAGCACAGCCTGCTCAGAGTGACCCAGCAAAGCCCTGCTGGTGGCTGCCCTGGCTGGGAGCTCTGCCCAGGGAGCACTGCAGCAGGGCAGTGGTGCTGCCCTGGCCTGCCCAGTGCTGCTGGGGGTGAGTGGAGATCCCTCTTCTTCCAGCTTGCTTTCCCTCTCCTCTGAGGAAGGCAAAGCTTTTGCTCTGCCTGTGAAATGAGAAGTTTGCTCTTTCTGGCTCTTTCCAGCTTTGTCCTCTGTGCTGCAGAGTCCGTCTGGCACCACTGCTACACGTGAGGTGCCTCCCAGGAGCTCAGCACAGCTGCCACCACCTTCTGCAAACAAGAGGCTTCATGGTTACCAGATACTGTCTGGTTTGGACTTCTGTCCAGAGAAATCAGACTTGGATAGAGGACTGAGAGGAGAGACAAGCTCCCCCCTTGATCCATATCCTACCTGCCTAGCTTTTTCTCCTTACAGTTTCTTGGGAAAGCTTTTCTGTTACAAAAAATTCTTCCCTGACATCCTTCTACGCTGCTTCTTTCCTCAGTATCTGAACTTCTGAAAGGCTCCAGTACTACAAAAAGTTGAAAAAAAGTGGGCCCCACAAAGCTTTGCAAAGTTCCCTTCCAAAGGGCTCCTTGGGAAGAGAACCTCACTCACTCTCTCTTCAGAGGAAACAGAAGCTGTGTCCTGCAGGACAGAGGGACCACATCCCCCACTGGCGTTATCTGGAGATGTGTCTGTGTGGCTGGGCCCCTCCCCAGATGCACAGCCCCCGAGCAGACACCCCAGCAGGGCTCCTGCTGGGGACCTTCCCCTTGCCTTGCACCTCAACCCCCCACCAAGTCGTGCTGGAGGCACCCAAAGGTCAGAGACCTGCTGGCAGGAGCTGAACACCCCTCAGGCCAGGCCAGCCCCTCCTGCCACAGCCCCAGGGCTGAGCTGCCCCGGGCCCACCCCAGGGTGGGGAGTCACACGTGGAGTCTCTCCAAGCCGGGCTGGAGAGGACTCGGTCACCCAGACACCATCTAACCCCACCTGCTCTCACAACTCCGGTTCTGGCTTCTCTTTCTCAGAGTTTGCTTCCCTTCAGATACAACAGGTGCTAATTTCATTCATAGTTTATTATTGGAGAAAGGCTTCCCTATTTAATTATTAGAAACAGAGAATCCATAATATGCTCAAAGCTGTGAAAACGTAATCCTGGAAGATTTTTTACTCTCTGAGAAAAGTCACTAGGACCGATCTATTCTTTCAATCAAGTACACCCATTTAGTTTATTTTTAACATTCCTTTCATTATGTTATGAGCTTCTTAAGGATAATGAAATAATTGCTTGTCTCTTTGATTGATCTTTGTTTTGAAAGGGAACTTTAATAGTGTTATTTCTAGAGCAGGCTTACAATATAATACAATTAAAAGAAAACATGACATTAAAACACATTAAAGCACATGTTCCAATAATTAGACCTACAATTCTCATCAACTGAAGCCCTGTGTAGGGAGGAGTTACTGTAAAAATTTATGAGGGAAGAATTCATATTATTGTACCTAATAAAGCAAATATATTAATAACGACATTTTCTAACATTTTATAGGTATAGCAATCAGTGAACAAGCTCCTTCCCCAGACTGCTGTGGAAAGCTGTTCACATGCTGCAGAGAATCCCAAACTCTGGCATTTTATTTTGTTAACATGAAAACACATCAGTAGAAAATGGTGCAGAGGAGTGCTTTAACAAGCTCTGGGCTTTTAAAACTTAGAATTCTAGTTTGCACAATTCTCTGTGATAGCAAATGATAGGGGAAGATTCAAAGCCTGATATAACTGGGAATACCTGAAATGTGGATATGCATGTATGCAAATCAGAAAGAAAAATAAAAGGGGAGAGAAGAGCAGAGATCCTGAACCTGGATGCACATTCTGTCAGCTTGAAATACAGCTGTGCTGCTGCTGATTAGGCTGGCAATGAGACAGTATAGGCAGGCTACAGTAGATTGTATAGGCAGGCACCTCCTTCTCCCACAAAGAATTAAAAAGAAGAGCCTTCCATCCTCAAATGATGACCTCATGTCCCATTGGGACACTGACAGAAGAGCAAGGATGTAGCATTGGAATTAAGGATTTCTAAAATGTACTTTCTTTTCCACTTTCTGCAACCTAATTTCTCAGTAAGAAGGCTGAGATCCCAGATAATCAAAATACTCACTTTTGGTTCTTGGGGGTTTTTTGGATTTTTTTTTTGTCCAGTTGCATTCAATTTAAACATTTGGGGGTTGGCAAGAAAGGGTGGAATGGTAGAAATTTTTTCCTTTTTTTGCATCCTAGACCAAATAATCTTTTCTACATATAAGATCAGTGAAATCACTTAGAGACTGTGAGTTTGGCTGGATTTGTGCTGGACACACAGCCTGCTCTCTGCCCTGCAGGAAAGGAGAAGGGTCTGGAGCAACCTGGGGAGCTCTGTGTGGATGCATGTGGCTCAGTCCTCTGATGAGCTTTTAATGATGTTGTAGAGCTTTTCTACAGCACATGCAGATTCACTGATGATAATAATGACTCTCTTTGTGCCACTGACAGCACAAAACCACATCAGCAGTGTCTGACAATGTGATTTGGCAACTCAGGAGGAAAAGGGAAGACTCTTGAGTGAACCAAGAAGGTTTAGGTCATGCTCTTTACTTCTCCAAACTGAAATCACAAGTTTAATATTTCTGCTCTTGAGAGTCTGGGCCACTGATCAAAGCTGACCAGCATCACTTCCGCAATGTGGATGGGGTGTCCTGGTCTTATCTGAAAGCTCTCCTGGGTCTGGGTACACCTCAGAAGCAGTTCAGGCCTCCAACTATCCAAACCTCAGAGTTCCTGCTGAGAAAGGACAGTGTCCTTGTTAATCAGGATGCCTGTAAGCCTGTGTTAGTCAGTGCAGATGATGGCAATTATGCCTTTGGGAGAATCTTGGCATATTGAGACTGACTGTTTTTCTGATGAAGAACTGAGATAGCAGGAGAAATCTTTATCCTCTGGCTGAACAAGAGCATCTTGAATCTGTTTATGTGTGTATGAAAAAAATTAATCAAACCTCTACAGGCAAGATTCCTCAAGGATGATAAACATCCAGCTAACTTAGGAATCCTGCACAAAAAGTATGGGTTAACCTGGTGAGCTGTTTGACTCAAGATAAACCTGAGGAGCAAGGCTGTGGGACACATGTAGTGAAATATCACCAGGAGAGGTCAAGCATTTTCTGTGTGCTCAGCAGGTACTGAGTCACTCCAGTTTTACCCACCTGAGTGTCTTTCACTCTGTGTTACTAATAAGGCCAATAAATATTACTTCCCTTCTTCCTTTTATTTGATGTTCCAGAGGTCAGAACCTGATCTCTGCCAGGATGAGTAAGGATCCTGGCTCGGTGGCAGATAACCTCTGGGTTCCACTTTAAGGAGGATTAATGGGAAATCAAACACAGCAATAAAACCCTGGTTTCTCTAGGAGAGGGGTAGGGGTGAGAGTGAGCCCAGGCTCAGCTCTGCGTGGCTGAAACGATGATGGTTGAATGTACAAGTGTCTGGTTTAGCCTGGGGGGTCAAACCGAGCCTCCTGCCCCTTCTGTCCTCCTCCCACCTCCCCTGCAGCCCAGGAGCTGAGGAAAGGCACACAGCTCAGGTGGGACAACGAGCTGCTCAAACCTTGGGCTGCTTGACTCATTTTCTCTCCCTCATCATTCCCTACACAGCATGATGCTGATGAGAGTTACCTCCACTTCTCCAGAGAGATTTGAACCTGCATCTCCCACACCCTGGCTGAGTGCCTTAAATATTTGGTGAAGTATCTGGATATCCTCTGCAGAGTTGTAAACCTAGGCCAAAAATAGTTTCCAGATGCAACTATATGACTAATTTGACCTGAGACAACTGAGGGGGGGGTCAAATATTTTATTCACAGAAGAAAAATAATTGCCCTTCCCTATTAAGAAGACAGAAGCAAAGAAGCTCCACTGCTACAGGAAATGAGCAGACAAGGTTAGGAGGCTACACTAATATACATCAGCTTTTCCCAAGCTACAGTTTGAAAAATACAGAGTTCTCCTCCCTGTCTCCCCTTGTGTACAGCCATATACTCATGTGTGGGTTCCCAGGGTAACTCAGAGTCACCAGCATATTCTCATAATGTGCCCTAAGAATGATACACATTTTAAGTCTGCAACCCCTGGGAGTGCAAGTGGGTGTCTCAAATACACAATGTCTTTCCAGAAAAAAATACCCACATTCAAATTATGGAATCATAGGATTATTTAGGTTGGAAAGAACTCCTAAGATCATTGAATCTGGTCCTAGGTTTTAAAAGGCATTATAGTTAGGCTCCTAGGATTGTGTTTGGGCTTACAAATAAATAATCCAATTTTCACATGTGCTGCATTCAGCATCTTCTCTTAGCTTACATGGCTGCAGCTGGGAGGCCAACTTTTTTGAAAATCAGGATGCCTGGGGGCTTAAATACAGACTTGAAATGGAGATTTGCAAAGGGAGTTAGGTGTCCAGTTTCTCTTGTGAGAAGGTTTGGTAGTTTCACGAGCATAACTTTTAGGTATCCATCAGGAAAATCTCAGCTTTGCTGTGAACGCCTCCAGATTCCTTAGATTTCGTTCATTTGGCAGCCAGGCACCCAGTTCTGTCTTCTGACCCGAAAAGTAATTTGCCGAGTTCTGTGTAACTTATGTAGTCTTTCTTTGGAAAATAAATAAATCATTCAACTGGAAATACTCAAAAAGCTGGGCGAGTGTCCAGATACAGTGTGCCTAGCCTAGTGGCAAAAAAGTTACAGCACACATCCTGTATTGTCAAGGACACTGAATGTTTTGGCTGCCCTAATAGAAAAACAATAATTCAATCATGTATTATAAAGGAATTTCCTGGAGAAGTTTGGCCCCACTCAATCATCCTATTAGATTTATCCTTAATGTGGAAGAGAGGCACATTAAATTCATTACATACATTAGGCCAGCTGCATTTATTTCCAGATGGATTTCCATAAAGTGGTTGAAATGCCTAAAAAAAGACATTTTGAAGATGTCTTTATGTGTAACTCGTGTAGCATAATAATAACACCATTGCCTTACCCCACTGTGTGCCCAGTAACGCTTCCTCGCAGTGGAAGGACACATTCAACACAACTAGCTGTAAGTATTTTATAAATCAATAATAACAGGCCCACGGGGCTGGGATCATTGTTTTATTTTGCTGGCAGGGGCCCACAGGACCGAGACATTATGCAAAGAAGAGAGAGGATGTGTGAGGAGATAGTTATGGTAATATATGGCATCCCCCCCTCCCTCTCTCCTCCCTGGAGTAACTGTCTCAACATCACACGTGGTGATTTGTCCTCAGCAGATCCAAATTACCTACACCTGTTGGCTCTGCCACATCAAATAAATACCCAATTAAACATTTCTCTGCTCACCAAGAATGAGGAAAATGCAGTTGAGAGTGCTCTGCTGCAGCCCTACAACCCTCACCCCAGTGTTTTAGTGAGCTTTCAGATCAGAGGAGTTAGATAAGCACCAAGGCTTTTGAAAACGGGGCTGCAGAGCAATCTTTATGCAATCTTAGGCATTTAACTTTCCCAGAATATAGTCTTGCACATTCAGTCCTGGTCAGGGCCCGGGATGGCACTGCTGGAAAGCTGCCCTGGGCTCCCATCAGAGCCTGTAAGGGACAGTGTCTGTCATGAGGAGGCTCAAGGTCCCTCAGCAAAAGTAAGGGAGGTGTGTCACCTGGAGACAGTGGTCAGTGCTGCCTTTTCGTGCAACATGAGCTAGAACCCCTTTCTTTAAAGCTTCTCAAGGACCAGAACATCCCCTGTTTGTGAAGACTGGTCCTATATTGCCTGACTCTCCCCCAGCCACCAAGCCACAGCTCTCAGCACACTCCTGGTGTTGACAGGGTGCATCTTAATTTCTCAGGGTCCTCTGTATATTCCCCCCAACATTCACCTGCACCTCATAAGTGTGCCATGTGTCCCACTGCCTCTCCCTGGATCAGAGACCTGGATGCTGCTGGTGAGCCCAAGGGCCAGCGATCACTTCCCACTGGGCTGCCAGGCCAAGGGCAGAGCAGCTCTTGGAGGGGCAGCTGTTGTAGCTGTGCCTCCATCAGCAGGGCAGAGCTGCCTCTGCAGAGGGCAGAGGGGCTCCTGGGGGAGGTTGGGGTGTGATGTCTGGTGCACAGCACCTTCTCTGCTGATAACCTTGGACACGCTGCAGATGTGCAGGCATGGGCTGCACACTTATTTCAGTAAAAATTCAGGTTTTATATAAAACTGCATGGCTTCAAAACACTCATTACTTGAGTAATAAAGGACACTTGGCTAAAGTACTTAGATTTTTTTTGGTCTACACTTTTGCACATACAGAGTGCCCAAAGCAGATCAGGACACAGAGAGCAGCTGGCCACACTCAGCTGCACTGGGCTGGGTGCTGTTTGGGTGCCACTTCTGTGCCAGGGCTCCCAGGCACGTGGAAGTTCCACAGCAGCAGTCTTGACTGATGCAGATATGGAGACTTCTAAATTACACACAGCAAGCGACTGCAGACTGTCATTTCAACTGAACTTGATGCTGGAAAAGGCTTACTATTCTTGGATCTGCCACAAAAACATTTCAAGTTGTTACAATGCCTCTCTGCAGAGAGGCAGAAGGCTCCAGCATTTCAGCTGTGCCAGTGCAAACAGTTTCCTCATCACCCTCACCCAAGTGTCTCCTAATGATCCCCTGGCCCCTGTTTACACTCCATTACACATGTGCTGTCACACACTCGAAAAAATCTACATTTTATGCATATGTAAATATACCCACTTTGCATTCCTGCATGTAATACAGGTATCACTTTCCTAAGTCCACAAGGTCTGTAGCTTTGCTGGTGCACATGCATGTCTCCTGCATACTTAGGAATTATATCAACAAGGGGTGTGTGCCAAGACTTTTCGGGAAGGAATCTGACAAGTCACAAATTTCTCTATATGCCATAAAGTGCTGCTGTGTGCACTAGAGCTGCATGTTGTGCTCCTCCCAGGGCCCGCAGCAGGAGCAGGCAGGGGGATCTGGGTGGCACCCCATCCGTGCTCCTGCACAGCCAGAGCTTTTAAGGAAGATCCCCCGGGTGTCCCTCAGTATGCTGCTGGTAGGATTTGCCAATAATATAATTTAATCTATGTTTGAACTGCTTCTGTGGGCTTAGAAAATGGTAAAAACATACATATTTGTAAAAACTCTGGTTGCCTTCTGTGCATTTCTTGTAAGCTTTTCCATAGTCCCAAGAGGGCAAATTTCTCATCTATCAGTTCCAAATTACTAGAACCATGATGCTGAGAATACTACAATTATCAAAATCTCAGAAATGATAAATGGAGGGCCTATTTAGAATATTTTGCTATGTGGTCTCCTGCTGTGCTGAATCCAGTGTCCCTGCTCTTCAAGATTTAAATCCTTTGTTCTGCACTGATGGAAATAGTTTAATACAATTTCCCATGTCCCACCAGAGCAGTTCATTGTGGTTGTTACACTATTCAATCTTTTCTCTGAACTTGAAATGTCCCTAATTCGAGATCTGCTTGTTGTCGCACTGCATCTGTAAATTTGTAAGTTCATAGTTTTCTTCACCTTTCTTAACAGTCAACTCCTCCTTTCCTCATAATTTGTGATATCCAGAGCAAATAAAGAGGAAATCAAGACACAGGTCAACTGAACAGGCCCCTGTGAAGTCTTTCTGTACATCAGTTAATTTAAATTCCTTATAAAAAATGGAGAAACATGAGCAAAAAAGTGAAATAATTATTAAGTATACTACGGGAAAGCTTGGCACGTTTTTCAATCTTGTACATTTTCCAACCTTATTTTACTCCATCACTTAACATCCACTGCTGGAGAGCACAGTCTCTCTCTGAGCAAAGTTCTGCAGACAAACTGGGATTACAGACTGCATTCTGATTCCCAGCATGGCAGAGAAATACAGTATGAGGCCAGTTACTTGGGGCTGGATGGCTCTGGATTTATATCACTGTGTCTGAGGTCACAGTTTGACTCCTTGTGAGTAACTGAGGTCACATGTCTTCCTCTCTAACTTCCCCTCTGCGGTGCCCACGCCTGGTGCTGGAGGGGGAGCAGCTGAACCCTCCCAGCTGACTGAGTCAGGAGCATTTTTTCGAGATGAATACATGAGAGTTTATATGAGAGCAAGTAATTGCTCTTCATATGTGCCTGGGATATTATTTCATTAACCAAACTACTCCCTGTTCATGCAGAAGCCCCAAAGATCAAGCAGCTGCTGGTGCCAAATTAAGTTTTCCTTGGGGTTAGAGCACAAAGCCAAAACTCTTGGGCCCTTTTTCATTAACTTCCTTAATTTGTGACTTTAGACAAACTCCCTGGGATCTCTGTGCATCAGTTACCCATCTATAAAGCGGAATGAAAGCTTACTTTGTGAGGGAAAAGAGATGTGAAAATTAAGCATGAGGGGCCAAATTCTGCCCTCTTACTCATACTGAAACAGTCCCTGGCTCTGTGCTCCTGTACTTTTGGGCTCCATGACATCACCAAGGAAAGCTGGACCAAGTGTAAGTTAGTATGTTTACCCCAGCTCTCCAGGTTCATAAAACACTCTGATACTCTCTGGTGAAAGCTGTCCTATAAATACAAAGTGTTCTTGTGACTTGGGTTTGCTCTTTGTTTGGGTACAGATTCAACATCTCACTTCCTTGACTTATGAGACAGGTCGTTATTACAACACTCTCTCCTACCTCCTAACACCTACTTAAACAGAAATCACTTCTAACTGCTCTCACATTCAGGGCACAGAAATCTATTTAAACTTTCCTTTTGACAGAAAGGAAATCATTAAAATCAACCTCAATCCTGAGGAGCTGCTGTCCTGTTACACCACACAGCTACAGGTAAAGCCTCCAGCATGTCTTCAACTTTGCTTTGCTTAGGAAGGACCTCAGCTTTTGAGATTGCAGAGACTTTTATGAAGCCATGAGAAGCTTGGGAGAGCAAAGGCATGGGGAAAGAGAAGTCATCCTCTCCAAAGGGGAGTTTTGAGTGACACCCTTTAGCATAAAATCACTGTCTGGGGGGTAAGCAGAGCATTATCAGATATGCTTCTATAATCAAATTTGAGAGTATCTTATATCCATTCCATGCATGCATAAGTGGCTATGTAACCTATAAGGTACTAGAGGTCTGTTTTGCCAAGTGTTCTCCCTATAGCAGTAACTTTCCCTTCCTACATGTAATGTTTAAGCTGTAGTCATTCAGGTTAGTAAAAACTGTTATTTTCAAAATCCCCCAGCTGTAATGGTGGCAGGTGGCATTAGTGCCAGCATGGGGTCACAGAGAATGGCACTGAGCCCAGGAGCCACTCCCCCAGCAGCCCCAGCACACACACACACGTTGGACACTCCTTACCCGGCTTTGCACGAGCCCCAGAGTGCAGAGCCACCAAACCCAGATGTGTTCCAGAGGTCTGGGGTGCACACACTAAAGAGCATTTTTAAGATCCCACAGATACTTAACTATGGTCTCTGCAAGTGGGAGGAGAAACTGCTCCTTCCAAAAGCTTTTGGCCCCAGGATTTCCCTCTCTTGCCAGGCTCCATGCATCCCCCTGAAGCTGTGGATTTGGTGGGAAGGCCTCGGATAATCATCTGACATCTTTCTTAATGCTCATAAAAACAGCTAGTGAGAGCTCCTTACACCCCATCCTGTGAATGTGAGTTTCCCCAGGGCAAAGCAACACTTGCAGGACTGGAGGGAGCAGAGTGCAGCTGGTGCTGGGGCACTCAGGGGTCACCTGCCAGGCCATGGAGTGGGGAAAGGAGGGTCCTGCCAATGTGTCTCAGAAAGCTCTGGCCAGCTCCTTCCCTCTTTGCTTTCTTGTTAGGAAAATTCAACTTTTCTAGGCTAATATATGGTGTGGTTGTGACACGAAGCTGATGGAAATGCATAAATGTCATAGGAGACTCCCTTCTAAAGGGAGCAGAAGGCCCAATATGCCATGTGGACTCACTTCTCAGAGGAGTCTGCTGCGTTCCCGGGGTCTGGGTTAAAGATGTGAAGAGAAGGTTTTCTGCCCTGATGGGGCCTTGGATTACTACCCATTATTGATTTTTCAGGTAGGAAGTGATGAAGTTGCAACGAGAAGTCCAAGGGCAGCAAAGAGAGGCTTCAGGGCCTGGAGACAACTGGTCAAGGGATGAGGAGCACAAGTGGTGCTCTCCTCCATCCTGAAGTTGCAGGGAATGGTGAGGTAAGAAACAGGAAGAGCCAGCAGATCAATCCCTGGCTCCAAGCCTGGTGTCATGGGCAGAACTTTGGGGCCTTTGATCATGGGGCAGTTCACGTGACACCGAGCTGGCAACAGATGGGGTACACCTGTGTCAGAGTGGGAAAAGGATCTGTGCACAGGAGTTAACAGGGCTCACTGAGACGGCTCTAAATGAGATTTGAAGGGGGGAAGGGATATAACCAGGCCTGCCAGGGACAAGCCTGAGGGCAGCACGTCCAAGTTTGAGGGACTGTGTGCTGTTGAGGTCCTTTGGTCTGATGTCTCAGGGGAGGAGGGGATGGAGATCCCTGCAGCAGCAAAGACCAGGGTTACTGGTGTGTTAGAAACCATGGAAGCACCTGAGAATGGTCACGTAGGAACTAGGGCTTCTCCTAAAAAACAAAGGCATCCAGGGTGGCTGGGCATTCCTCGAGAAGGAAATCTTCAAGGCACAGGAGCAGGTTGTTCCCATGGGCTGAGAGATAAGCTGGAAGCATTGGAACAGGCTGCCCAGGGAAGTGGTTGAGCCATCAGCCCTGGAGGTACCTAAAAGGCACACAGGTGTGGTGCTTGGGGACAGGGTTTAGTGGCCTTGGCAGAGCTGGGTTAGTGTTTGGACACAGTGATCTCAGAGGTCTTTTCCAACCTAAGCAATTCTACAGTTCTCTGATTCTCTGATTCTAAGAGATGATTTCAAGTTGATATTCAGTCTCCTGGTTTGGACTAGTAAATGGCTTTCCTGGGACAAGCTGCTTTACAGGATGGTCACCTTTTCCTCAAGCTTGAGAGAGAGCTAAACTGAGCCTCTGCAAAATGGAAATGATCTTGTCCCAAAGTTTACATTTTCAGCTGAAAACAAGGAATCAGGTTCTCTCCCTGGGGCTGAGTAGATTGTTGTCTGCCAGTAATTGCATTGAAACCAGTGGGACTGCAATGGAGTTAAAAGAGGTACTGGCATGGTATAAAGGTCACTAGTTTTGATTCCAAATATCCATTCACCTTGTTTACTCATGTACTAAAAGCTTTTATCCCTATAGGAATTGTACTCTATTGGGACTTAGATGCCATGACTGAGCTTTGCTGCCTGCTTGGTTCTCCCAGTATACATTGAGAAATCCAGGGTCAGAAAGGATGGAGCGAATTTGTCAAAAAAAGGCATTTTTGTTTCTTCTGGTTGTGTTTCTTGGTGTTTTTTCACTTTGGGGTGGGGTTTTTTTGGGCTTTTCTTCCTCCCTCCTTCCAAATTCCCAGTCACACTGGCAAAGTGAGCATATTTCACTGGGTTTTCCACTAGCTTTTCATTTGCTTTTCCACCAGCAGATGAAGAAGGTGGATCCCATGTGCGTGGTCTTGCTGCTTCTTTTATTGAACAAAGTCAGCTGGTTCAGTGAAGTGCTCTGCACACCCTCTCTGCTGCTTCATCTCTGCCATTTGAAGTGCTCTGCACACCCTCTCTGCTGCTTCATCTCTGCCATTTGAAGTGCTCTGTACGCCCTCTCTGCTGTTACATCTCTGCCATTTCCCCTGACAATACCACAACTCTGCATGTAATGCCATTTCCCCATGGCATTATCATGGCTCTGCCTGTAAGGACACAGGGGGCAAAGAGGAGCTGTGCAGAGCAGCCCCTTGGTTTATCCTTTAGCTCTCACTGAAACGGGTCGGGAATTTCAGGGAGGGAATTTTTAGGCTGGCAAAATGCCAGACTGATTAAATCCAGAGGAACCTCCCAGCAGAAATCTGAGGAGTTTCTCAGGTTTCCAGTGAGCTCAGTGGGCTGGCAGCTGCTGCAGAGCCTGGTGATGGGGAGAGCCCAGCTCAGCCCCTTCCCTCCACAGCTCCATGAGATGATGGGTGTTGGCCACCACTGTCTATAGAAGGTTATGTCACTGCAAGGAATTCCACAGGCTGATGTAATTCACTCTGGCCCGAGCTCCTGGGCTGGAGGAGGAGGTTGTAAGGCCACACTCTGCTCCTCGAGAGCCTGTAAGGAGCTGGGGAACCCCAGAGCTCACAAATCTGTGCTTTTGCAAGCACCTGAACCCCCCTAAACAGCACCCAACCACAAACTGGTTCACAAGGGGAAGGTATTCACTCCAAAAATACAGTCAGAACACTTCCAGGTGGCAAGGAAGAGCTCAAAGGCAGTAATTTTGGGTTGGCTGTATCAACTTCGTTCCACCTTGTGTACAAAATCTTCATCCCTCTAGCTGCCTGGTCCTGTTCTCCTCTCTCCTCCCAGGCTGTCACCCAGTCTCTAAATGGCTTGGGGACCCTTGCCTGCCTGAGGGGGAGAAATCTTGGAAGAGTCCAATTAATTATCTCTAGAAGTCTCTACTGAGTATATATGATTTCTCTTTCAATTTTCTTTCTTAGAAATAGATTAATAGTTTTATTCCCTTGTTTTTCAGCTTGAGGCAGAAAATCTAACAGAAATTCTCAGCTTGAATGATGAAAGTTTAGTGAAGCTTTACTGAATGGCAAATAGGACCTTCTCCTGGGAAGTGATGAGCAACCTTGGCCCGAGGTGGGACTCAGGCAGTGCAGGGTGGACTCCCAGAGTGTTTAGCAGAGCCCTCCACCGGTGTTGTCAGACCCTCCAGAGCACTGCACTGAGTGTGTAAATGTACATGATCTGCCCTGAGGGCTCAGGGAAGCAAGGCTGATTCCTGGTTTCATGATGTTTTTGATGTGATTGTTCCAGAACCTCCTTAACTTGCCCTTCATTGTCATAAAACTCTATTTTCTCATCCAAATCTTGATGTCATCCTCTCTCTTCCCTCCCTAGTACCCCGTTTCATCTGTTCCTATCAGACTGCCTCTCCTCTTGCCTGTGGGGATGCCAGAAGAGCAGAGCAAAGATATCACAGAAATGAATGTTTTGTCCTCTCATTTTCTGCTGCCTCCTCCAGTGCCAGGCTCCAGAGGCAGGCACACCTCTCACCTGGTCTTTAGTGACCTGACAGCTGCTTGGTCTCTGCTGGTTTTTAAAATTTATAATTCATGGGATCAGTCTCTTGTCCCCAAGAAAATAAGAAGATCTGCACTGTTTCCACAGAAAAGGCAGTGGAAGAGGGTGGTAATGAGTTGGCCCTTGGCACCAGCTCCAGGAAAGCTGGAGCAGGGTCCCAGCACCCAAACCTGCCTGCCTTCTGGCATCCCCCAGCTCTTGAAGCCAGGTGCATGAGCCCATGCTGCTGCTCCACGGCCTCATGGCTCCCAAAGCTACACTTTCTTCCCCTGGATGCCAAGATCTCCTCCCTGATTAGAAGTTGCCTGGCAGTGCAGGGAAACAGTCTCTGCGTGTGCCCCTTCAGTTCCATAACGGAGACAGGCGTGCTGTGCTGACTTAGGGAAATGATCTGTCAAGTTCTTATAAACAATAATAAGAAGTAAAATAATGTTTCATTTTCTCCAAATTGGGAGAGTGTTTGTTTTGCTCTCAGAAAAATCTGCAGGTCCTCTGAAATGGGTCGGTAGTGACATCCAGTGGCCGCGGACTGAGACAGCCACAGGAACTGGGTTGTAGCACCGTGGGCTCCTTTTACTGCTGTTTACACGTGTCCTGGAAGTGTTCTGTGTGCAAAACACCAACCCGTGTATAGATTGGATAAGCATCACTGTTCAGGGAAGGAAGAAAAACACCGTATCCACCCAGATCATCTTTCCAGGGCTGGTGCAAACCTCCTGGTCCTGGGAGCTACCACCCTGCTCTGACCCCCCCAGTGCTCCCTCCCATCCAGGCTGGCCTTTGGAAGCAGCTCAGTTCACTCAAGAGGGTGTTTTGAAGCGAGTTAAAGCTAAAGGTCTCACGGATGGACCTGGGCTGCCTATGCACATTGGCAGCTTGTTTAATCAATTTTTTCAAGGGGCTTTCTTTTATCTCCCTGGCTCCTTACACACTTTCTGGCAATGCTGTCTAAACAAAGGGGCTATCTGAGCTCTGCAGATGTCATGGATTCTACATGATGAGTCAGGGATCTTCTATTAATGCTTTTTTTTAATGGAAATATGCATGAAATACGCTTTCCTAGTGCAGACACCTATTAAAACTTTCATTGCAGTATTTCTGGAAATTTAGAAATGGCCACTAGATCGAGGCAGTCCAAGTCCAACTTGGAAAACCTACATCATGAGGGATTTTTTCTACATCATGACTGTTTCTTTTTCTGTCCTGCTGTCACGATCCCACTCACAGTGAGTTAAAGATGGCAAAGTGTGTATTTCAAGCATCCAAATAACTCCTGACCTTGAACAACAGACTCAGGCACTGTCAGACTGCAGCCACTCTTCTTCACTTCCTGCTGAGCCAGAGCTGCAGAGTGGTTCCTACTGGGGAATATGACCCAGGCCACCAAGGAGTGCATCAGCTGGTTTGCATGATTTGGGGAACTGGGAGAAAACCTCGATTCTTTCTTGGTGTGTTAGAAAAATACTGACCAGCTCAGTGTAAGCCAGGCATGGAATATTATTTACTGACTAACTGTCAGTAAAAAATGTGTGAGCTGTGGCTCCATAAAGGAAACCCTCAGTAAAACACTGTTTTTCACTTGGTCTCGCTTGCAATTTAAGGAGTTACATTTACACCTTCTCTGGCAGCCCTGTGCCTCTTGCTCAGTTCTAATCTGAAGCAACTGCTGTGGTTCAGGTCGGGGTTGGGAGGGATAATCAAGTTACTGCTGGCTGGAGAGTTGCTGTGTTTGTGTCGAGGCTGGGGGTTCCACCACATGCACACTTCTAGACTCCCACAAACACACAGCAAAAGTGCATTATCTTAAATCTTCTTTTGCTGACATTTAAATGAACACATTTTTCCTCAAATATGAGACAGGCCAAGAACATCTGGCTCCACTGATGCTCAGTTAGTAACTCATTACACTGCAGGAGCTCACTCATTTTTGAGCCCTGGGCTTTGGTAATGCTCTGGCCTGGTTTATGGCTCTGGTGTACTTGATTTGCACTTGAGCCAGGGTATTATATTTAGGCACTTGAGCAACAAATTTTGCACAGAGATCCAAACCTTTAATTCACAGTTCTGGAAAGCACTGTAAGGGAGTTAGTCCCCTGCTCATTACTCATTGTTTATGTTTAGAATATAGTTGCTTCAAGGAATGACAAAATGTACAGACTCTAAAAACATATGCATTGAAACTGAGAAGCAGAGGCACATAAGCCAGCTTTTCAGATCCTGCTGATGCTTTATCTGAGATAGCAGCCTGATGAAACATCCTGCTTGTCTGTTTAGGATCATGTAACTGTCCCATCACTGTCTGGTTTTCATTGTCCTTTCTCTCCTTCTTCCACTGCTTGTAATGCTCCTTTACCCACTTGGTAATGCTTAGTCCTCTTTTGGGATCAAAAGATGCTAAGGCTCCAAATAGGACACAGAGGGCAGCAGGCTCCTATTATTCAACAGTAGAGTTCCAAGCACATACAACTATTAATGCTCTGCTAGTGCTTACAGTCACACAGTAAATCATTCATATTAACTTCCAACAGAGATGGGCATCTTTAGAAAAACTGGATTCTGCTCCTTTGAGAAAATTTTGGGATGACTTCCTTAATCATATCCAGGAGAGAGTGAACAGATTACCACTACCAGATATCAGAATCACATCTAAGAAAAATATCAGGCTGCCAGGGAGGAGTTAAAAATGGAAAACTTTATGTCACTGGTGCCAGGTTGGGTGACAGAGCAGGCTGGTTGGAAAGAAGGATGGAAGGAGTAAGTGACAGTATCAGTCTCTAGCAGAGTCTTTATCAGGCAGTGTAAGTCTAGGAGGAGTTAACAGAAATTAATAGGATTAAACTTGGCTGAATTCAGAGCAAAAAGTGAGATTTGCTTTCTTGGAGGTTTGAGATTTGGAGGTTTGGCAGTTCAGTATGAAATGAAACCTTAAAAGGGGTGGTTGGAGTATTTTTTATCACTATTATTGGTAGTAGTGTTTCAAAAAACCCCTGGCAAGGATACAGTCTTTAGGTGCCCCACCTGCAGAGCAGGTAATGTGTGGGGGGGTGGCTGAAAAGGAAACCAGCTGTGGGCTGGTCACACAGTGCTGCACTGCCTTGGAGTGTCCTGTGCTCCTGCTGGGGTGCCTTGGTCTTTCTCCAAGACTTGAGATCAGCAGCACTACCCTGGTGAAGGATTCACAACAGCTGCCTGCTGCTGGAGACAGAGAGCAGTGGATTCAGTCCTTACTGTGTGTGGAAGAGGGAATGGTTTCCAGTAGCAAGAAATAAAGGCGGAATCCCTTGAGCTTCCTGGAAAGTAAGGTTTTTTTGGAGAAAAGCAGTGTTTTATTTCTTTCCTGACAACTTCCCTCAGCCCACCCCACTCTTCCACCACCAAAAAAAAAGTTATAGCATTGACAAGACCAGTTTGTGCTGAGCATGGTTGAACCAATAAAAGTCTGTTGGTGTCTGGTCTCAGGCAGGCACTTGGAAGGCAAGCACAAAGTAGAGACACTGTCAGCAACACAATCACCTCAGGAAGGTGCTCCTAACCCTTCCACTAAAACAGAGAATAGTGTTTGTGGAAGGTGAAACAATGCCTGACCTGCTGGGTTTCCTTCCCTACAGGATTCCCTGCTCTGGAATGCTCTGTCACTGTACACACTGGAAATACAAACAGTGTATAAGGAAACATCTTGTGGAGCAGATGCTGCACTGGCCTGTCTGTCCTGCAGCCCATGCAAAGGGACCAACCCACTCCCAGTGAGGACAAATGACAAATAGAGGGCCTGACAAAGTACAGAACTCTGTTAGCTGTGCTAAAACAATGGTGTGCATCTGTCCAGAAAAGGCTTGGCTATTGAGGCAGCAGATCACTGCCTTGGTGGTGGTGGCACTACAACAAGTGGATCCCCCAAGGGGAGGGGACTTAATGACTGGATTCAATGTTGGGTTTAAGTGGACTTTTCCCAGGCTCTTCTGAATGCAGACAACTGCAATGCCTGCTGGCTGTCTCTTATTTTCTCTCAGCTGTTTTCTTAGGACCTCTGTCATAGGAAGGAGTTAATTGTAGATTATCTACAGGTGAGGGGACTCAACTGCATGGTGGGAAATGTACTTGAGGTCTTTAAAAATTGTTAAGAAATGAAGGTTGTGCTCCTGGTGAAGGTTGTATCATTAGCCTTAGATGGGAAAAAAAGCCATCAATGCTGCATATTTTTATGTATGAGGTCAAGCCTCCTTGTGCTGATTCTAGCTCAGTGAGGGCTCAGTCTGGGGGCAAAAAGGGGAAGCAACTGAAAATCTTCTGCATTTCAGTGACTGCTTGAGTACATCTACAGCACTGCAGAGCTCTCCTGTCACCATCAGTGAGTAGAACTGACAAGATGTGATGGCTCATTATTGCCTGCTAAGGAAGGCACTGCACTTGGGTTTTCCAGTAATCCTCTGCTGCTAGATTTAATATCACATTACAGGAAGCCTGACTACACAAACCTTGGCAAGATCTGATGATCTCACATTCTTCCCTGTTCTGGTTTACACACTGACGTGCAGATGCTGATCTGTTTTGGAGAAAGGATGGGCTGGCTTTGCATCTTTTGCTATTCAAAAAGAACAAAGTTTTAGAGCCCCATGTCCCAGAAGTCCTGTGAAGAGGAAGCTTTGGACTGTATTTTGTCTCTTCAAGCCAAGACTGTCTCCAGAAGTTGCTGTTCAAGGGATAATGTATTTTTATTGTGCTGGTTAGTCAGTAAGGCTTTTAATGCCACAGGAAATGTGAGGGATGCAGCTATGAGTCTCTGTGTGGCTAACTCCTGAAGTTCTTAAGTAATGTCCTGGAGTAATATATTCCACACTTAGCAAAAAAACCCAACTCAAACTAACAAAAAAACTCATCGAAGAAAGTCAAAACCCACTAGTATCTGTAATATAATAAGACAGAAGGTTGCCCCCTTTGTTTCCTACATGAAAAGCTATTTTATTTGATTATGACCATTCCCTCTGTGCTTTTTGTTCCACTTGACTGTGTTAGTCTGCAGTACCTGTTTAGCAGTAGCCTGTTTGGATCTGTTTTGTCCAGCAAAATCTTGTAAGATACTCACTGGTATCTGTTGCATTTCCAAATAGTTTGTTTTTCAAGTTCTCCACCTGTTAGTTCATCATAGCACACAAGAACACGTGCACTGTTGCCAGATCCACGCAGGACTTTCCCCAGATGAGCTAAATCAGAAAACAAGCATCAGCTGAAGCAGAACAAACCAAGGTAATAGCAGAAAAGGCACTGATAGTTTTGTTCCCAGACGAAAAGAAGGAAAAAGAAATGTGTGTGATTCATTGAGCCTGAAATCTTCAGATGCAAAGGATCAGATGTTGCAAATTCCCACCATCTCTCGTGAATTCTGGACTAGAGAAGCACTCAGGGCATCAGTGGCATTGCTCAGACCATGAACAATTGCAAGCAGTGGGTTATGGGAAAGAGATGTGTTTGCATTGAGAAGTATTGCCCAGAAAAGCTGAGAACCAGAACTCTTCATGGCTACCAAGAATCATTTTTACATTTTTTTACCAAAACCCAGTGCTTCTAATGCTTCTCTACTAGAAAAGAGTTCTTGCAAATGGGATAATGAGGAAGTATCTAAGATGAGTCACAAAGCCACAGGGAAAGAAAGTGTATGTGAGCAACCACAGCCCCCTCCTTCACCCTGTGTGCCCTCGATAGACAGAACAGTTTCCTGGGGCCAGGGCCTCCAACAAGAGCTCTATTAGCTATATTAGATATATTAGCTATATTAGCTCACTAGTGCAGACAGTGGCTTAGGATATTTATTCCAGAGGCCCCAGATGTGCCTACCTGATCCAGTTATCTATCCAGCTTGGAATTTTGGTAAGCACATTTATCCTGGTCTTACAGGAGTGACTTCAGGGCTTGAGGAGCTAAGCCCCATCTTGTTACAGGATTCAGGTGACAACACACCTTCTGAAGATATGAAGCCACTTGGCTGATGTCTGTAGTGAGAATTTGGGCAGGATTCCTTGGAACTGCTCTCTACATTTACCCAAATCATTACAATACCCTCCCTGAATGCTGGGATGGGGCAGATTCAAAGCAAAACCACCCTGAAAGCTGGGCACACTGAACCCAGGCACAAAATAACAGAGAAACAAAATGTTCAGCCAGAATCATGAGCAAGGAGGGAAGACAGGGCTGTGCTGACGAATTCTTACTGAAACCTTTTTCTGTAGATAACACTTGTGTCAAAAAAACCCCAAAACAACAGCAAAGTGAAATGCAAAATGTAAACTAATCACAGTTACTGCTAACTCTACTCAAAGTAAAAATTGGGGAAAGTAAAAGGGAAAGGTTGATGCTGTGAGAGGAGCAGCAATAACTTGCTTTTAAATCTTCATTGCATCTGTGACCTCCTCTTTCACCTAAGTTTGAACTTCTGCTTGCTCTAAATGGCACCTATCTTATGCCAAGTGAACAGTTTCCTCCAGTAAAGGCATCGTTCCATTAAAAGACATGAAAAAGAAAGTTACTGTGGGAAGTTGTGCTGCTGAGAGTAACTGTGGGAATCAGAGAACTTGGCCTTGTGGAAAAGCAATATTTTCATTGCTCTGAGAGGGTTTCACAGATAACTTGGTGTATACTCTGCATATGTCCTTGACGGTGCCCTTGTGGCCAGGGAGGAAACAGTGGAGCTCATGTTACAGCATCAGATGTGCTGAGCAACTGGTGTGGAGGAAGCACTAATGCCCACAAATCTCCTGTGCAAAATCAAACACAGACAATTACCTTGGTTATGAACTGTGGTGCTGGAACAGGCTCAGCCAGCAGCCTGGCCAGCTGCTCTTTGGCACGGACCCTGAACAGATCCTGCAGTTGGTCCCAAATCTCCAGCTGCTCTGCTCTCCCCACCCGTGTCAGTACTGCACTGATGACATCAGGCACTCCCAGAGCTGCTGCTGGCTGCCCTTCTCCTGGACACATGGCAGCTCAGCCAAAGTGCCATCCACGGGCTGGGAAAGCCCAGTAAAACAGGGAAAGGGCTACAGGGTACGCAGCCCTGAGGAGGGAGCACTGCCCAGACAATCTCCATTCAGAACAGGGCTGTAATGAGCTGAAGGAATCCGTGCCCCCTTCCTAACAGAAGGGAGAGGAGCCCCCAAATACCCCAGCTCTGCCTGCCCAAGACAATTCTGTTGCACAAAGGCATCTCTGTGTATCTGTTAGAGACCTCTGGTCTCCCCTGAAGAGCTTTAGCATGGGACAGAGCTCAATCCTTTTACCCATTTGCTCCTTTCCCCTATCCTCTTACCTACTCTGTTCTTCACAAGGCCTGTTGTTAAAACCCCACTCGTTTTTTTTCCTGCCATCCTTCTTAACATGAAATTTATACTTGTTTAGCTGTGATTCCCTTCCCCTGCCTTTGCCATCCTTTGTGCCCAGGCTGCTCCAGAGATGGAGCAGAAGTGAATATTAACAGGAGTACACTCCCATGCTCCCTTGTTTGTGCTCCCTCCAAAGCAGTTCACTTCTGCATGGTACAAACAGTATTGCCAGACTAGGTTTTAAGCAATTATCCTAATGAAACAAAGATTAGCATCTCAGAAGTCTATTAACAAACTTAGGAGGGCTGGTTTTTTACCCAGTATGTGTATTTATATATTATTAATGAAATCCAAGACTTGCACTACATGCCTCTATTCCTTCTGTATCACAGCAGTGTATAAATTATTCCTGTTATTGTTCCTTGCTGGTTGTCTCTTAAGGAGTTAGGGTGAAAAGGAAGAGCTTTCTGTTCCTTTCAGAACTGAAGCCCCAGTGCCATGTTAGGCACAGATCTGAGCTCAGGCTGCTTTCTACCTGCTTCACCTGCCTGAACTCTGCATTCCCCTTGCAAACTGCTTTGCCTCCTGTAGGATTTGGGAACCGGGGGAAAGCAGTAGGATTACCCTGGGATAACAAACTAAAATGCTGGGTACAGGGAGGGCAGGGAACCCATGCCTGCCTTAACTCATCTTTCTGCTGGAATCAGCAGGGGGTGAAGCTCTGGGGAAACTGGTCTGAAGGAGGGGTGTGCATGGAAAACTCACATGCTGCTTAATTTCTCAGAAAAATATTAACATCCTTCCTTGCTCCTCCCCCAGGAACAGCCATTTCTGATCCCTGAGATAAACCCAACTGCTTTCTGTTGTTTGTCCTCTCTCAGTCCAGCCCTGCTCCCCCAGCAGCTCCCCCTGCACACCTGCAGCAGTGTTCACAGCGGTTCCAGGAGGTGCCTTCCAGCTTCCTCCTCCTCCTCCTCCTCCTCACCACCTTGCCTTCTAATTCTGCTCCCCTCAGCCCCACTCCCAAGCACGATGAGCCTCCCCTGCCTTTTTTTTCTACCATTTTCCATTGCTTCTGTGCTACCAGTTTGGCAGATCTTTGGCCAAAACCTGCTCAAGTTTTCCTTGTTAAATTCCTTCTACTCCCACACTTCTTCCTCCTCCCCCCAAGAGGAGAAGGAGTTCTTACAGGTTCCTTTTTCAGACCAGCTGTGTGTTGATAAATAATTATGAAATATTTAGTGGATATTTACTGACTGCAAAGGAAAGCAAGCCTGCAGTGACCTGCAGAAAAACAAGGCAGGGATCATCCTTTCAAGCCTGAACAAAGGAGTTTTGTTGGATGACTAGGTCACAGCAGCATCTGCAGTGGTAACACTTAATAGTTTCATTTAAAAAAACATGAATGTAAGACTAAGGTAGAGCATTTAAAAATAATTGTTCTTAATGTTGCTACGGAGACCTTTCTTGGAGCCATTGGATGGGCTGTGCATTGACTGTATTCCATGTAGGAAATATTTCCCCCCCAGACTATGAGAAGCTGATAGTACTCCCACTTGTACGAGCTGGTATGTAGGAGGAGACAGGCTGTGGAACTAAACAACAGTTAAGAGGAGGTTTACTCAGGCTTTCAACCCTTAAAAACTTGTAGATGTACATTTTTAGTGGTCTGCTAACAGTTTCTTGCCTTTGCAGACACCCCTTGTGTAATACATTCTGCCTTTCCTGAAGCAGAAGGGCTTAGGATCAGTGCTTAGGATCATTGTAATTGGGGTGATAAATGCAGCAATCCTATTACAAAAATAAGGGCTATCACTCATGTGGCTGGCAGTGCACGTCTCTGCAGCTCCCTCACTTAAATCTGAGAAGTTTCAACACATGGCATTCAAACAAAAACTGTACTGACTCCATTAAAGATTTTTTTTTGTCTTTAAGCTGAGCTGATTAGGTCACAGTACCAAAGGCAGAAAATGTATTGCTGGTGCTCATGGGCTGCTTTCTTAAAAAGCTTTTGAGAAACATTGCTGATCAAAAGTGGTTAAGTCAAAATCTTGGCAAAAGAAATCCAAGTCTTCATTACCATATTCTCAGCTTCACCCGTTCCAATAAAAATAATGTTATTTGGAACTGCAGCCCCCACAGAACTTCAGTTTCACTTTTTAGATGACAATTTTCATCTTCCTGCCTTTTTTCTCTTTTCAATATTGATTCAGATTAAATAACCTTGCACAGATGACAAATTTTAGCAGGAATTATTCAGGAGGCCAAGCTTCTTTAGGGCTTATTTTAGAGAAGTTTTAAATTTCATACTGAAAATATTTGCTTCAGTTTTTCCATTTGTTAGATGTACAGCTCAATAAGTAAATTCAAATAGAAGTATATATGCTGCATTTCAGGTAGTTGTGGTTTTAGAGACATGATCCTAAAATTAGTGGAATAACTGAAAAGTTGTAGGCTGGTAGTGGGAGGAAATGCTAATCTGCTGTGATACTGAGAACAACAAACAGGTTCCTCACTTCTTTTAGCCTGCAGACAAAAATTTCACCTTCTCACTCAATCCAGTGTCCACAGCATCACTGAGTGCCTGGGAAAAAAAGAGTGCAAATTGTACAGATACAAAACTGTAGGAATACCCAGGAGTTTTGCCTTCTGGCTTAATGAAGCTACAAGAGTGCAGTTTGTCCAAAAATGGTGAAATTGTTCTTCAGTTAGAAGGGATTTCAATCTTCTGTCCTGTCAGTAGATCAGAAGTGAACATGAAGAACCCTGATTTAAATTGCATTTCTGCTAGAGATTTCTATCCATTTTTACTGATAATCCAAATTTCAGAACAACCTCCTAACCTACTAATTATTTTTCTTACTTATTTTTGTTACTTTCCTTGTCTAGGCAGTTCACTTAGTTCATTACTCTGTAGTGTTTCATGCACAAAAAAGGTAGAAAGTGTTAAAAAGTTATGGCCTAGACTCAGTGTCAAAGGATAAGGCCGGATCTCTGACCAGAGATACCACAGTTCTACAACTTGCAAAATGTTTGTGAAACTGCAAATTGCTTCTGCCCTTTCAAATGTCACTTTTTGAGTGTGAAACATGAGGTCGTGTTTTGGGGTGAATTTAAATTTATCTGGTGTTTGCCTTGCTCTGAACAGGCTCTGAACAGAAGCAGCACAGACAGCGTGGTATGAAACCAGACTATTAAATCAACTCTAATGGGAGAAAGGCAGGAATTGTAATGTTATGCTTTCTCAACTGAAATGTTTTACTAATGATATTTACAGAGATTTCAATAACAAAGCTATTTATCTTACATAGTTTAACAAAGTAACTTATGTTATTACAAAAATGTAGCCCAAATTGATATTGATATGTATTACATAAGCATACATGTGTACATGTATTGCAATATGTAGATATGGGTGCAGTGATTACTATTTGTCTTTAAACATAGTTGTCAGGCTGTCTCCTGAAGAAAATCTACTTGAGTTTGTGCAGAAATATGCTGTAAAGCCATGGGAGTCCACATGCATGTTTTCATTCCCTGAATATAGAAACATCAATACAGGCAGGGGAAGACTGTTGTGAAAACCTGTTACTGGGAAGAAACAGAAATGAGAATATGTAAATAAATGTTTCTAATCACCTTTACCAAGCTTCCTGCCAATACAAAAGGTACTTTTCTCCCCAGATTTATTTACGTCAAAACACCTACTTTACCTTTAACTGCTTGGAACAAAATATATCCATTTAGTTTAAACTGTTAGGTTGAGGGGAGGGAGGGCTGACCAAACAGGAGGGAAAATGAAAGGATCTCTTTAGGCATTTATGAAAGGTTCAGCTCCACAAATGCATTTAGCGTGCTCACATGGACAGCTTTATGTACAGCCCCTGCAGGTGCCCAGGAGCACTGAGAACCCAGAGTGACAGCACCCAGTCATGCCTGCCCCTGCACTCACACCAACCACACCTTCTCCAGAACGCAGAGGACCTGAGCAGTAATTGCCTTTTTTTTCCTTTTAGTGGCTTGATACCACCGTGAAACACAGCAGCAATGAGAGACCCCGAGGTGAATAATGGAGAAATCCCAGAATCTTCCTTTCCTGAGGAAACTCACAGATCTGACACAAAATTTGAGTTATTCCCTGCAGGGGGGCACGGGTGGCTCTGACCCTCCCGCAGGGCGGAGCAGGGGGTCCCCCAGCAGAAGGGACGGAGCCTCTCGCCCTGGCCTGTTTTGGCTGAGCTCCTCTGGAGGCTGCAGAGCCAGAGCAGATGCTCCGGGACCGGCTGCTGCCCGGAGCCAAAAATACCTGCAGACCACGCAGGGAATTACACTGTTAATGAAGGGCAAGTGAGCCACAAAGCCTCTCAGGGATCCTCATCTCAAAAACTGTATTCATCTCTGTTTTAACCCTTCAGCCATTGAATCCTTATATAAACTCAAAATTGCTTTTTAATGCAGTTTCCTGAAGCCTCTCCATCAGCCAGAGGTTGCTTTGGACTAATCCAGGAAGTGAGCCAAGTATTAAAAAAAATAATGTGAGGTTGTGGAACATCAAAAACATATTGACCATAGTGTAATTATACTTGAAATGGATTAGGGGAAGTAGCTAAAACAATCTCCACTCTGAAAAACATTATTTGGGAGCATGCAAGAGGGCCTCGGGGAGGCTGCTGGCACTTCTGAGTAGGGATGGTGAATCTGCTTCAGAATATGCAAGGAAAAGGTACTTGAGTGAACACTAAATGACAAATGTGATAATAACTGTCCCAAACGTATCACTTTCCAAAGCTCAAACAAGCTGGCATCTACATGAATACCAGAAATCAGTGAAGTAAATGCAGGAAGAAGCAAAATACATGTGACAAGTCTCACTTGCATCTGCGAATTAAAGAACAGTTTCTGGACTTAAGATGTAACAGCAGACAGGGAATAAAGGAAATCTTCAGTTTGACTTGGATACTGGTAATATTAAAAGCCTGAATTTGTTGCATTTACAATTAAAATAGCTTTTTAAAAATTTTTATTTAATCTTGGAAAAGTTATCTGAGCGCTACAGTTCCCAAGTGGAGGATCTTGTTTCATGATATAATAAAAGCCAGGGTCTGTGTGAGATAGTAACAAAATCCCTAATTAAGAACCAGGATACTTTAAGCTTGAACATGATGAGCCTCTTGAAGTAAGTATCCAAAGCATCTTTACATCCAAAATGTTAAGCTCTTGATTAAACAAGCAGAACAACTTCAAAAGATAATTAAAGATGAGCTTCAGTGAAAATACTGGATTTGTATTTGGGCCAAACTAAACCTTAGATGCAAACTCTCACTCCCTTTTTTGTTTTAACATGTTCTGATCCAAAGTGGTTGGACTCCAAGCCACTATTACCAACCAGCTCGAGTGCTTACTTGTTGCAGGTAAGACTGCAAATATGTTCATAAATGAGAGTACCCCTGTTGTCAGACAGATTATACTAGACCCATAAATTTAGACACAAAGTTAAAAACCTCTTCTTTTACAGATGTGAGCGCCAATTTGGGGCATCTGCATCTTTGGGCAGCCAGTGGAGTTGTTTTGGTTTTCTTTCTCCTGCTACAGTATTCACAATTCCAAAGCAAACCCTGGAGTTTCTCACTGTCTCTGAAAACTGAGGGGTAGGCTGTCAGGCAGGGGCCACCAAAAAGCAACATGTAATATGCATTTCTATCCTGAACAGAGGTCTTGCAGTGAGACATTTCTAGAACAGGAATAAACCCTCCTAAAATTCTCACTTGCCATCCCTAAAAATACCTAGAAGTGGGAGGGAGGGGGGAGTGTTGTATTTTTCAGTGGGACAAGTGGATGCATTCAACTCAATGGATCCAGTGATTTATTCCAGCTGGCAATCTTCTGGTGGTTCTCTGTAGCACTAATACAGCCTAAATATGATCGAGTCACCCAAACTGTACTTTCTGCCACAAATTCTGAGTGGGGGAACTTTGCTTATAAGAGTGAAATGTACTTGAGGGACTTGGAAACAAATACCAAGCCACAAGAGATGGACCACCCTCTGTGCAAAAATGGGCTCAGAGGGGCAGTGAGGCAAACTCCTCCAGCTGGAGACGGGGTGAGCTCTTTCTGCCAGCACCGGGGGCAGACTCCTTCTGCAAACTGCCCCTTCAGAGGCAGAATTAAAACAAAAAGAAAGTAGGGATTTAGATGGCATCAGAGAAAACCTCACATGACCTAAAGTGTCAGTGTTTTTAAAGAGGTTTTCACCAATAAAATGTAGAATCACCTGATAATAAGATAACACTGTGCTTGGCAGAGTTGAGAACTAGAACTGGGAGCAGTCCTGATCACTGTGTTTCTTTTTCTTTTTTAACATATCTTCAGGACTGCAGTAGACCAACATGCTCTGTGCAGCATATCCTGGCTGAAATTGTAGATGCCTGAGGACAGACAAGAGAAAAAAACACCCTCCAGCAGTCTGTCACCACAGTAACTTCCAGCAATCTTTGTATTTAATAGCCTTCAATGGATTGTTTTCCTCATGAATTTACCTAATCACTTTCTAAATCCTGTTTCACACAGCACCATGACAATGATAATCTAATTTTGGTCTCTAAAAGATGTAATACAAAAACAATAGGAGACCCAGGAAAGAATGAAATAATTTTGCCAATAGATATTACAAAAGAAGGCAACGATTCCAGTCCAGTGATGAAGAAAATTACTAAAACCACTAATTACAAAACAACCCAGCACTTCCTGCTTTGAAAAATAATCTATTAAGACTATTTTGCAGTTTTGAAAAAAATAACCCCCCCCCCATGTGAAATTGCCTTTCCCAGCTTGTGACATGGACGATTGTTTCTGTGGTGCTGCAATGTGAAATTTGAAGTGTGTCTCTTCAACTGGTCCTACTGCCTGGGGTTTCTAAAGCTGCTCCTAAGCCCAAGGATCCTTGGATCAGTCATGAGTGAGACGAATCAAGACAAATGTTCCAAGAGTGTCACTAGTCTTTGCTTAGAACAGGAGAATTTGCTCAAACACACCCCTTCAGTGAATTCATGCTACTTGCTCTCTATTATCAATTACAGAACTCTACATATTTTGCAATCTTTGTACACTATCACTGTCACAATCTCCTGCAAAATGTTGAAAATTAATTTTGAAGTTCTACACTTACAGGTTTGTTACCATCACATCCCAAATTGATTCGCAAACTAAAAGAGTATTTTCCTTATTTAAATATATGAAATATATTTATGTGAAATATATTTCAAATAAATCCCTTTTAATAAACTATTTCCTAGTACTTTTTGAAAAAATCAATACAAATTTAGGGGTTTTTTTTGCGTGTCTTGTGTTTTATTCAATAATTTCCTGCTATTCAAAGAGTAAATAGTTGAGTACGTTCTACACCATTTTACAAAGCTCTGCATAAGCAGGGAGAAATTGGTGAGACTAAATACACCTTTTTATTTATCTAGACTTTCAGAAAATGCAAATAAGACCTTCCAAACTGAAGCTAAAGTAAAATATGCTCTTAAAGGCCCTTTTTAGATGGTATTAAGATGAATCCTTTTCTTCTCCTCTACCTGACGAATTTAAATATTTTTCTCTCTTATTTCGGTCTGTGTTGTATAATATTTTTGCACAATCATTTTGTATTTATGTTAATGCATCTGCTGCTATTTCCCTCCATTCTCCCATTCTCACAGAAAATGCTAAACCAGGCCTGATTCTTGTTCATAACGTGCCTTTTGAGATAACACAGCTCCTGTTGAAAATGTTCCTGGGAAAGGAGAAAAGCGATTAGTGAGCTGAACATTTCAGAGGCTCTTAAGCTGCCATCAGGTGCACAAATTGTGCCAAATTCCCTATTCTGCTTGTCTAACAGAAGAAAATACTCAATTGAGTCTTCTGCAACACGACTTTTTTTATTCTCCTGCTGCTCCTCCTGACCCAAAAGCAAGGCTGCTATTGCCTTTCTGAATATATTACTCCTTATCTGAAAAGCCATTTAGTTGCAAATCCCAAACCTTTCCATTCTTGCAGTGTGCCTGTATTAGCCATGGTACAGGCCCGTAACAGAGCAGTTCCAGTGCTGGACTAATGACCTCTCTGGTATTTCTATAGGAGTGCTCTGTTAAACACCCAGGCATTTCAACTTGCAGTCACAAGACCTATAAAAAATTCATACTCTGAATCTCTGGTTTCAAACCACAGCACTGCATCATTACGAGCTTTTCAATCCTCCCACCCCACATACTTCATGAAGGGGGATGGGGAAGAGAGCTTTTATCTTCCTGGCAATAAAACTGCACATTTCTTCTCCTCTTGTTTGCATTTTTAAGCAGTTCTGGGGGCTGGAAAAAAAACCCCAACCAACAAGGTGAGCATAGATTTCCTTATATTCTATTAAAATATAATAATCTTTAAGAACCTTTTAGCTAGGTATTTAACTAAACATAAAAACTGGTGTTGAAAACAAGCTTTATTATTTAAGTAACTTTTGTCTGCACCGTGTCTGTCTTTCAGAAATCATAAAACTTCTATTTCAAGAGGGAAAGAAAAGACTACCCCTGACAAAGGGAAAACAGTGTGCAGCTGTCATAGTACATTCTCCACCACTATGTTCACCTTTGATCTGGCCCTTAAATGAGTTTGCTGGATTAGAATAACAGGGTTGGTGGTTTTTTTTTTTTCTGAGGTACAATTATATTTTCCAGTAAAAATGTGGTTATTTTATATGACAATTCTGTAAGCAAATTTGAATATGATGGGCCTTCTGGGCTAATCTTAAAATGTTCAAAACGACCCTTTCTGCAGAGTCTCCACCCGGACTGATGTGTCACCTCCCCGGAAAGTGTTGTGAGCAGCCTGGGCAGGGAGGTCCCTCCTCTTCTCTCCTCTCTGATCTCATCGAAGCAGCAGTTTTGTCCTACAAAGAAACGTCTGTCCTTGACTGTCCTGCCCACAGGCCAGCAGTGATCTCACACACAGCACAGGCTGAAACACCGTGATGTTGTGGGCAAAGTTCTCAGCCTTTTCTTCGTTGTCCTTTTCTCCCTAGGTTTTTACTTCATGTGTTCAATGATGGTTTTCAAGCCTTAGGAGATAGCTGAAGAGGGCGGAAACAGATTTATATCTTACCACCAACGATAGCAGAGCTTGATAAAATGTCATCCATGCAGTCTTTTCAAAATGCGAAAAATGTGTTAAAAGCATCTCTCACCAGTAACAAAGAGGTTACAGGAACGCCCGTAGAGACAGACTTTATCCCTTCACCCCTCCCCAGGGTCACAGTACCGACACAACCACC